>NW_022603128.1:0-22443 GCF_008692095.1 Etheostoma spectabile
GACAAGCTGAGCAATATTTGCAAGCCAAGCACAGTGATATATATAGTATATATTATATAATATAACACCACACACAACAACACACACACACACACCACACAGCATCACTGGTTTACCTCTTACTACAATCGGAAGCGCCTTTGCTGTTTGACTGAGTGTGTGTTACTGTGTGTTGTTTACATGGTTTTCTCTGAACAGTAGCAATGCCACTGTTTTACCTGGTGTACTCTCTCATTAGAAAAAGCACATGCTGTTCTGTTTTCAGCGGCTCTGTTTCCCTCTCTCTGGGACTTGATGGGAGGTCAGTCTAATAAATCCTAGTCAGCTGCTTGTTTGGAGCAACGAAGAAGAGTACAAGTTTTAGAAGTGAATATTCTGTTCGCAATTGTGAATATTTGTGGTTTTCTTAGATGTCCATGCTATAAACAGAATACTTTTGGGTTTTATTTATTGCTCAGACCAAACAAGACATTTGAATGTGGCTTTATAGAGAAATTGTGATGTGCATTTTTTGGTTGTATTTTCTAACATTTTATGGACCAAGCCATTAATCAAGATATAAAATAACTGTTTTTTGCTGCCCTAATTGAAACAATAGCAGTGTGCCATCCAATATGTCATAGGCTCCCATTGTGTCCAAAAATGACTTAACAGCTTCTACAGACATACTGCTAACTTAACTTGGCTAACTGATTATGTTGGACTAGACTAATAACAGCTGTTCTTTACTTTACTTTAACTTACTTAACTTTTTTTTCTTTAACTCAATATTTTGAACAGCCCTGTAATGTTGTAACCCTGAATAGACTCATGTTTTGACTTATTTTCCATGTTCACATCCATAAATAGCAGCTACTTGAAACTACTACACCCCCCCCCCCCCCCCCCCCCCCAGTCCTCAGCATGCAGCCACTGGATGGTTTGTTTCCACGTATTCTTCACAAAAAACTTGAGGAATCATTGGAATGTTAATTACTCTGCGGGGGAAAAAAGGAGAGCTTCTTTTTTTGTGCTCAGCTGGTTTGCAAACGAAAGTACGATTGCAGTTCATAATGTACACTTATTAAACATCAGTTTGTAAGATAATCACCAGAGTGTAATTAGCCTAAACAAACTCGTGCCCTGAAACCGGCTCGACCAGCAGCTCTAGACAGGAAGAACCTCTCATTCCTCCAGTTCAAAAGACGAATCATTTGACTGTGTACATTTGGTCACTCAAACAGAAAAGGAACACATCATGTTTTGTGCTTGTTTGTGAATGTTATTGGATTATTAATGTATTGATTTATATAACTTCTGGTCTCATGTTCCATGGTTAGGAATGTTTGCAACGAGTGCTGCTCTTTGGATGAAGCAACACAAAGAATACTTTTTGTTTCTCTCTTAGGGTCTTGATCTATGCATTTAATAGTGTACCACAGTGTGATACATATTTAAACCAATGTGCCTTTTTTCTTTGTGTCCACACAGAGTGTATATCAACCACCACCGCCAAACAATGAGAGGCACCCTGAAGAGAAAGTTTGCAGAGGTGGATGACAATCCCTGCTACTCCTCCTCTCCTCCGTCCTCCCTCTCCTCCCTGCCTCTTCCGGATGGGAGTCTGATGGGGAGAGCGGCCCCTCTGACAACCAGGATTTCCCAACTCACAGTCCTTCACCCACCCGTTTACCCAGTAAGTCTCCAAACCAATGACTACTGTTTTTTTTTCCTACTTTCAAATAATGCAAACCTCCTTATCTGGGTTTATTTTTCCCATCAGTGTTTATAGGAGTGTCTCTTATCAGCCTGCAGCAGCCCCGATATGAAAATGCTAAGCTTAGGGCTGTTCTACATAATGCACAGTGAAAATGCTCGCCTCCGGACTGTCCGGTTGGGTAGAAGATCATTTGCTGAGCAGTAGGATGTTGTGGAATCAATTGAATGCAAGATCCCTTTAAACAAGTTATATCTAAGTCTTATTGAGATATCACAAAGTGGCAAAATACTCTGCAAAATGATCTCTGTTGTTGTCAAAAACCTTATGTATAACAGTTTTAGGCTTGTTATCATGTAACCAAGTCACAATTGAGTCCCAGTGCCCCAGTGTGGAACTTTTTATACACACAGAGCAGCTAAGAAGAGCTTAGTCAGCTGGTCTCAGTTGTTTATTGACTTTTGGAGCTAGAGTTCAGCTCCAGTTATTTGTAAAGGTTAGACAGTTTGTTGAAACCAAACAGTAAACTATTGAGGACTAAACTATCAGAAAGAGTCTATTCTGGTAACCCCCAAGGAACTGCAGTTAGACCCTGGTTTACTTGTTTTCTCTCTTACTGGTGATCTGTCCATTCTGCTATCACCCTTTGCTTGGTATTTCCCCTTAACATGTACAGTACATTACAATACTAAACTACTGAACTACTGACCCAGGCCACTGCATTGAAGCACCTGTAGTGTGTCACCTAGTGGCCACTCAGAGATCTCTACAGAAGAAAAGCCTGCATCAAAGTTTAGGTTCCATTTTTATCAAGTGTCCAGGAATTTTTCTAGGATTTATGCTGAAAGTTAAATTAGGACTACAAACACCCTCTCAGAGTAGGACTTTATGAAGCTTCCTACACTGACTTTTGCAAAGAGATGGATACATCTAGGAGAGAGTGTGACATCAATGTTTTACAACATTTAGAAAGTAGAATTACCATAACCTATTGTACTTTTCTCATAGTTTGGTAAAATTCATTGTACAATCATGTCAATATCACTTCTGTTACATCATTGGGTCTTTAAAATAAACAACAACAATACGAAATATCTCATATATAAAGCCCATTATAATTTGAAATTAATACATAAAATATTAAAACCTAATATAGATTTCACTTATTCAATACATTGAGCCTTGGCATTTGGCCTGAAGAGAGGGTCCTTTATCATCATTAAGCAGGTGATATCCAGGGGAACATGATTGCCATCAAATAAAGTTTTAGTTCACTCTCATTAAGGGCTCTTTAAATACATAAAATTATTGGGTTTTGTTAAAACATCATGTTTTATTTATGCTTATTGTCATTAAGCCCTTTCTGCTCTCTGGGGTTGCGTTTACTCCTAGTCCTAAAAAACAAGACCAAAAATGCATCACTCCATGTTTGATTGATTTTCTACTCTTGATGATTAGGGCCAGACAGACATGTTCATGTTTCACACAAAATGTTGTTATGATAGCAACAGGTGCTCACTTCAGAACTAGACCTGACGGTGTCTCACTTTTTTTCGATGTCTTTGTCTTTTTCTAACACAAGCAGTTCGGTCCATCCTGAAAAGGCCAAGCTTGGAGGTGCACAGAACAACGTGTGCTTTGACCAAGTGATGGTGTTCAGTTTCCCACGCTGCCAAGGCTTCACCAGTGTGCCAGTCGTGGAGGTGCCACCCTGGGCATGATGCAGAGGCACAGCACCTTTCAAAAATACACAGTGGCAGAGCATGCACTGGAGCGACGCAACAGACCAGCGGAGAGAGAGGCTCAGAGAAAGACGGAGAAAAGAAAAACTCGAGGATATGAAATACAAAGTGAGTGCATTCCATTTCTACATTAGTTTGCATTGCTCGTCTACACTGCAGACTTCTTACTTTGTATGTTGTGCTGATTCCAGTTTGACCCAGTGGGGCCATTGACCAGAAAGAAGCACACAGGCTTACGGTGGATCAGACCCCAGATGAAGACAATGACATCCACATTAGTGATGCTGAGCTTGAGGATGGAGGTTTCCTTCAGCCGTACTCCTCCAAACAGCGGCAGGCTCTCCTCCAGGCAGCGGGGGTGAAGCGCATAGACAGGGAGGAGAAGAGGCAGCTTCATGCCCTGCGTATCTCCAGGAGGCTGTGGATGTGACTGCCAAGGTTTTGTGAGCCAGAGACCTGCGCATGCAGTCTGGCAGGAATCAAGTGTCAGGTACGACACTTAACATAAACAAACACTAATTCAACCTCTAACAGCATAAGGGCTAATTCGAAATTTGGTCACGATGAGTTTGCACTATTGCCATATGAATGCGTTTCATGTTTTATTTTTGCATCTGAAATGTGGACAACTTTGCTTGTAAAATTCTAGTTTGAGCTGATGAAGCACTCATTTGGGTCTGTCAAAAGTGTGTGAAGCCATTTCACTATTTACTTTTAGTTAACCATTTTAACCATTTCCATTACTTTTAGTGAAAGAGATTTTAATGATTTACTGTAAATCAGCTCGGTGTCACAACAGTGTGGCAGATGAATGGTGAGGGGCTTCCCTCAGGGGGCCACAGCGCACGGAGCTCCCAGCTGAGCAGAGCAGCGGTCTGCCGAGATCCACCGGATAAAATGCATCATTCAGTGGATCTCTGGGCTTCGTGCACTTCAGAGGGAAGCCACACATCATTCATCTAAACATACTGTCGACACAAAGATGACACAGAGCTGGATTCAATGCGGCAAAGTATCCCTTTTAACGTTAACTATTCCAACCATTTATCCATTACATTAGCTAACTGTCAATTAGCCAAAACCGACATTCCTATCATATAATAAAATTTCTCAATTGATTTTCACGAAAATACATCTTGTAATAATTTGTCAATCATTATTTTTTTAACAAATAAGTAAAGTCTAATAATGTAATTAATTACTATTATTAGTATTTTATTAGATTTTTGCAGAAAACACATTTTACTTGCACTTGTTTCTCAGTGATTGTTAACTTCAGATCTTGATGTCACTACTCTGTAGTGTATTTAAGAACCCACAGCGCTGATTTTCTTTTTCTGCTGTCTTTTACACAGGAGGACCGCATCAATTTCCCATGTGGCTGCACCAAGGATGGCTGTGGAAACATTCAGGGACGCATCGAGTTCAACTCCAGACGTGTGCAGACTCATTATTTCCACACCATTATGAAACTCGAACTGGAGAGGCGACTGCAAGATGAAACACTTGACCAAAAGGACCAGACTGGACTTCCAGATGACCTTCAACAGTATGTGGACCAGGAAGAGGCCCATCCGGTGGAGAGTGCACAGGACAAGAGCTGCCCCTTTGGGTTCCCCATGGAGGAAGATGGTCTTCCTCTCACCATGCCTGCCACACCTTCCTTTCATTTCACCCCAGAGCGGTTGGTAGTGGAGGAGAACAGCTGCAGCAGCGACTTGACAGAATCCTGTTGCTCCTCCTCTGACTCTGATGCAGGAGGATGCCCAAACGGAGTCAGAATCTCCCTGATGTTAACGAAGGGTTGTCACGTGCCCTCAACATCTGTGACTCTGAAAATGATAACTACTCTACGTGCAGCCAACGGAGGCACATAGGAGAACCACTAATGCAGCACAGCAGCAACTCTGCCCGTACAGCACACCTACTGACAGTATGGGGCCACTTGCAGCCAACACATTCACAGACAATATGAGCAGGACCTCACTGACAGATTACCTCGATGAGAATGCAAACCAAGCTAGAGATTTCTTTGACAATGACTCTCTTGAGGGCTTCCCCAACACTCCCTCCCCCACTGTGGACTATTCTTCCGGCAGGTACATGGACCTGAGTCTGTCCTCTGACTCTGACATTGAGTTCTTCGACAGTGACTACACCTCTGGACCTCTGCACAGTTCTTTCAAAGTACACAGACACCCAGACAGCTTTTGCCACCTCCAGCTGTTCAGCTCTGTTATTTGCCACAGTACGAGTCGAGCGCCTATCTACTAGAGTCTCTGATCGGCCTGACAGAGCCAGGCCCAGAGCAGGGTGATGAAGTCAGCAACACCCAGCTTTTATAGGAAGGCATTCTAGTGAAATAACAAGCAACAGTTTACGATAATTAAATGTATAAAGCACTTCTTTTATGTTTTTGTAAGAATGTTTCAACGTACAAAGAATGATTGATAAAATATTTTTTTCTATCTGAATATGTTTTATATTGGCTAAAAATAATTTTGCCTTTATTTCAGAGAAACCCCACTTGAGTAATTAATATATTATTATGCAGCATTATTGTTTATTGCAAGTTAAGTTGTTTAAAGTAAAAGCTTATTTATTACAAAGGTCATAAAGGTAGAGGCAATAATTTGAAAAAGTATTGCCCCAGTTTTCAACAGAAATATGCATATTTCCAGGTAGCTTGTCATGGTATAAGTAGGATAATCCACATTGGCACATGCAGTAATGAAAAAATAACACTCCTCCATTTCAACCTAGAAGTTGTGACTTATTTTCTACTGCCTGGCTGATGGTGGATTATCCCGTATATGCTTAACTATATGTTTAAAATATTTCCTTCTTGGAGAAATACAATTAAACCTTTGCATTAATTTATTCATGGATTTCAAATGTGTTTAATGAGTCGTATTTGTCTATTCATACATGTAAAGAAAACAAAAACTGGACAAGCATCAAGTTATAGAAGCAATAATAAAATGACAGACATTGATTTAATGACGTACAACTGTCGTTTATGATTCTTCTATTGCAAAGCTGAAAAGTTAAAGTTTTCCTTTGACTGCTGTTATCACACACTAAAATTAATAATTGATTTAGTACAATCTCACCTATCTAACTCAGTCCAATGGTTGCAAATTGCTACAAAAGACCGTAATGGCCTTAAAATGGCATGTTAAAGTGTCTGAGCGTCTAGTGGCGTAATGTTGCAATAAGCCCCTGTGTACGTTACTGGGACGGGCCCACAGGACGGGCCCTACTGCATGCTAGTTACTGAGAGCTCCATATGTTTGTGTGTGTGTGTGTGTGTGTGTGTGTGTCACTGTGCTTGGCTTGCAAATGTTGCTCAGCTTGTCAAGTCTTGACCAAAGATAGATTTTGCGCCTAGACCAGCTACAGTCGTCTCTTCACATTATCAATAGAGACTTGGCATTGGACAACATCAACATAATTAAAATTACAGTAAAACAGTAACAATATTACCCATCAATGATCGTTGCATATCTATATATGACAAACATAGATTGCTACTGACTATCTCACAAAAATCTCTACGACTCCCCTCTCCCCCACTGTCAATATTTATATTTATATATAAACCTAAATATAATTATATGAAAATATCCCGTTTAAGGCCTTTGCATAACCATTATTTTGTTGCATACTCATTTTTTGTCATATAATGTTAGTAGTAGTGGCTTCATTAGCACAATTTCAATAGACTATACTATCAACGCTGTGATATCATGAAGCAGCTCTACCACTATTTAAAACAATAGCAGTCTCCTAAAACAGTATGCGGTGTGCGCGTGCGCTGTGTGTGCGTTTGAATCTGGGGTCGATTCCAGCGATGTTCGATTGCTTTGGACTGCAAACAAGATGGCCGTTGACTGTCAACCGTAATAATTCTCAGACAGTTGTTATTTTCTGATATTAGCTAATATTTAAAAGTTCCTGGCAGAAATGGGGTTATCGCAGAGTTCAGAAGTATCCGAAGGAGGAACCTATGGATACCATGTGCACGGCGTAAGGCTACAATTATTCAGCTTTCTTCGAATTTGGACAGCTTGTACAGTAGCTTTTAATGAATGCTAACAGACAGCTAGCTAGCTAGCTAAGTAGTTGCTATAGACCCACCAGAAAAACGTGATGAGCTGGCACTGTTTAACGTCACCACTTGTTATTTCAAGTTGACATAATGCAACAGAAACTTCTACTTACTTGTGTAACATAAATTATGTTATAAATAAGCTTTAACTCAAGTTAGTGCCTTGTCTCAAATAAAGTATTATAACAGTCCTTTGAGCTATTACACTGCCCAACACGATTTGGTTTATCACAGTAGTTCGTAGCTAGTATACAGTAGTAGCTAAATATTAGCTAATAGTTTGAGTAGCGTTAATGGGTTTAATATAGAGCAAATGGTTTTCAGCGTGAGGGCAAATTAATGAAGAGGATTTTTTTCCGGCCTCTGATGACTCTCTATAACGGCCTCATGAAATGATTAGTCTGTTACTGAGACTGATAAATCGATCAAGAGAGATCTAGCAAAACTAACATTTGAACATTTTCGCGATTCAACGCTGCTTCTCTCTGTTTAATATGATTGTAAATTGTATTGCTATTTTTGAGTTTTGGACAAGCAATTTAAGACGACTAAACGATTAATTGAATAATCTCTCTCTCTCTATCTCTCTGTCTCTCTCTTTCTCTCTCTCTCTCTCTCTCTCTCTCTCTCTCTCTCTCTCTCTCTCTCTATATATATATATAATATATGATAATAAAAATAACCATAGTATATCAAATACTGTGCAGTTACTCAAATAGGCTATGATTTAAATGCTCCAAAAAACATACTCAATTAATTTTAATATGAAATGAACTTCCCAAAATAATTTTCTAATAGCACAGTTGTATTTAAAGGTGCCACAGGTTGTCAAAAGGCGTGTGTCGGTTTTGACAGGTGCAGCCAAATTCCCCTGCAGAAATGGCCGGACTGCAGCCCTTCTTTGACTTCATTCTGTCACTGGACAACAAAAGACTTGTAAGTTTATTGATTGTCATATTGTAAGTAGTTGAGTCACTACTCATTGACTACAAGTTGGTCATAAACAAACATATACACATGGGAACACTATAAGTTGAGTTACCTCCCACTCCTACTCGTTTGACTCCTCCTGTTACTGTTCCTCAGAATGAGGAAAATGACCTGCTGAAGGAGACTCTGAAAGCCAACATGGAGAGAGCAGTGAGGATGGAGGTGTACAGCACTAAAACCACAAGGATGCGTGAGCTGGAGGTGGTGCCCAGTACCATGTGGGGAGGACAAGGCCTGCTAGGTGCCAGTGTTCGCTTCTGCAGCTACCAAGGAGCCAATGAAAATGTCTGGCACATTCTGGTGAGCTTCTCCTTCAGGAACTAGGAAAACCAAAACCAACTGACCTAACTTTGATTTGCACTTCTATACTCCCCACATTACACCCATTATAGCTTCATCTTTAGTTTGCTAACACCTATTGCTTTTTTGTAGGATGTGGAACCCAGTTCACCTGCTGCATTGGCAGAGCTTCAGCCACACAGTGACTACATTGTTGGAGCAGATCAAGTGTTGCAAGATGTAAGACTCAATTTCATATAATGCTTTACTGCTAATATTTGGCTCTGATATGTTTGCTAAACGTTTTTCAGATTTTTAAACAAATCTTTGAAAGATGAATTAAAGTTAACTTAGAGTTGCTGATTTCCAGTCAGAAGACTTCTTCTCGCTGGTTGAGGCCCATGAAGGGAAGCCCTTGAAGCTAATGGTGTACAACACACAAACAGACGCCTGCAGAGAGGTGGTGGTCACACCAAATGGAGCGTGGGGCGGAGAGGGCAGGTACATGACTATACACAGATACATGAGTTATTCAGGATGACTTACTGAGGAATATCACTGCATCTCACCTTTTAATGAGTTCATTTTATTGCTTCAGGACTGTTTTTATTTATTTTAAGTAACATCTACTACTTTACATTAAAATGCTATATGAAGAGAAAGGTGCGTGTTGATCAGTTCTTTTCTATTGTGTAAAGTTTATTCAAATAAATGAACATTGTAAGTTTATTCAAAGTCAGCTCGCCATTCAATTTCAATGAGGCTTTTTTCAGATTATAAAGTATTCTATGTTTTAAAATGTATGAATTGTTATGAATATTCTTGAAGCATTTAAAAATGTTTGCTCTTAGTTTGGGTTGTGGAATTGGTTATGGCTACTTGCACCGAATCCCAGTACATCCTGATGTATCGACAGCTAAGCCTCCCAATCCTGTTCCCGAGGATGAACCCTCCCCAGAGCTGCCTACCCATGGATTTATGGAGGTAAATCGGAATCCACATTTGAATCCACAATTTTGTTGTTATTGACTGATACATTGGATATGTTTTTAGTTAAGTGATTCATTTTTTAGTCTCTAAAATGTTGTTAGTAGCAGTAGAGCTTATTCCTGTTACCTGTTTTTCAGGCACCTTTGGTGGCACCTTCAAGTCAAAGTGAAGATGTGTTAGACCTGGAGCAGGTCACCCTCCAGGAAGCTCCTCTACCTCCACCCGTCCAGCGGGTCATGGACCCTGGTCAGTTGAGTTATGCAGTGGTTTTAGAGGATGATGACACATTTGTTGTCTCCTTTGCAGCTAGTTGTGTTCATAAAAACCTTCTCAACAAAGCGTCTTGTGTTTGTATTCCCAGGTTTCTCAGACTCCGAAGGGGCAGTGATGAACCCTGACCTTGCAGATTTGGTAGACAGACTGGATCTGTCCATGTCGTCCATCGACATGACCAACACTGCACTGGCTATGAACGAGGAGAAGTACGGGGAAATCTCAGGTGTTGGTAAGTTAGGACAGCAGCTAGACTGGGTAAAGGCTGTCCACTCTGCCGGCGATTTGCTTTCGCCCTGCAGCTCGGTCTGGAACCCTGCATGTTTCATTTTCCTGCTTCAGTTCACAATTTTATACAGAAGCGACCAAGCAACTTCTTGTTTACATTCAACATGTCGGCTACCGAAGCACAGCAACCCGTTGACGCCATTGCTGTGCTTCGATTGATGTTTCAAAAGCTTTCAAAGGCAAGTTTTCTTAAAATGAAACAGAAGCTTTCCCTGGAACAATTCCTACAAAAGAAGAATGTGTTTGCCTTATTACCAACTGGCTTTGGTGAAAGCTCGCTCTACAAAATACGTCACCTGGATCGTTGGTCTGATTGGTTGAAGGACTTTCCAATTGCGTACAGAGTCATTTTAACTATGCCTGTTAGTCACGCCTCTTGTGCAGAGAAAATACAGAAGAGACTTTCCAGACCAATGCTCAATCTCAACTCTATTGAGCTTGTTCTTGGTCTGGTGAGAGCCAGACTAGACAGCAACAATTCATACAAATGTCCCTGAACTTTAATGTACAGATTTGGCAAAAGTAACATAGACTGAATGTTTGTATTCCCTGTTGTACAGAGGAGCTGGAGGACAGTGGTCTACTTTCATCGTCAGCAGACAGCCACAGTGATCCACAAGATCTGAGCTCCCAGGCAGCCATGGACCTCACCTCTGCTCTCGCTTCCACTGACACTTTGTCTGATTCAGGCGTCACACCAGCTGAACCATTTCACCTGGTTACAGACCTACCTGGCTCTCTGTGTGAATCTAGTGATAGCCTGAGTTCCCCTATGTGTGAATTGTCTCTTCCCGTAGAGTCCCTAGAGTCTCCTGCTGAGCCCTCTGTCCCAGCTGAAGTTCCTTCCTGCCCATCTCCTGTCGATCTCCTCCAGTCCTCTGCCGATTCTCCTGCTCAGGCCATCGTGGATGCAACAGGGCCAGCGGAGGAGCCTGCGGAGCCTCCAAATATGGCTCCCGCTCACCACTGCAGCCATGAGAGTGATGGAAAGGAGCCAGAAGAAGAGCGGCGTCTTGAGTAAGCTTGTATCAGGCCGTACAAAAATGCAAAGTGAGGTTGACAATCACTTTTTTAAAGAAACACTATAGGAACTACATGACAGACAGAGGGAAAAGCTGTCTGATTCGATACTGATAGTCTTACGAGAAGCTTATGGCTCCTTCATCCGTTTAGTTACACTACAGAATCCAGCTAAAGCATTAGCATAAAGTAGAAAAATACTCAGACACTGTAGGACCATCCTATTTGTTTTAAATGTGTGGGAATTGAAAGTTACTGCTAATTTGTACACCAAGGTTACAATATCAACACTTTTCCATGCTTGGTGCAAAATTAGATTATACGGGTGACAAGACTTTGCTTCTAGTACACTAATGTGATAAATACTTGAACACTTCCAAAGACAAACGCGTACATTTACTACAGCAAAGTTCAGCTGCACCTTAATAGCCATTATATTATCCAAGTTTTAGAAGCTACCAGACTGTTGGCCCTTCATAGGAGTTGTCACAGTGCTGCATCTGCTATGTTTCAAATAACAAATGATTCCCAAAATAGAACTTTGAAAAATAACTTACTTATGATTATGAGAAGGACACTTTTACAGTAGTTTATGGCCAATGTATTGAATTTTTTAAGTGTTGGTATAAGGAAAGATTTGTGCACTTGTGTGTGTGTACTGCGTAAAACCAGTTCCGTACTGGTTTTACCCCAAATTTGATGAGGTCAATATGTTTTACACATTATCTTTTAAGCCGGGTTTCGACACAAGGATCTGTGGTCTTTTTAAGTCCCTCACCTTGAGAATGAAACAAGTGTATTTCTACAAGATCATCAAGTCATGTTTTTTTATTTGTGCTTTAGAAAGCAACCGCTGTAAAGCAATCAGCAAAAAAAAAATTTATTTCACAGCTCTGTCCTTCTCTGTTACCTTCGTTCACCTGAGACACAGCCAGCGTCTCTGCAGCCAATGCAGTTCAGTGTGGCGCTGGCTCACAACCTCTCATTTTCTCTTTAAAAAATGACTTGAAGCCTAAATTAAATTTACTTTTAATGTTATCAAACAAAGTGAAACATTCTCCCCTCTGTACTTTCTTCTTTTGTGAATGAAGCGGTCAGTGAGTTGAAGCAGCCATGCTGTGTGTATTTGACTAATCAGCAACAGTCATCCCTGCAAACCCTACCCCAAACGTCCTGTACTTTCAGAAAACAGTTCCTACTGATCAGGGACTTTTTGGGGAGTAAAAGAGCCCAAACAAATGTCACAGTACTAAATGCAGATCCTGGTCCCTGAGGTCAAGCGCAACCAGTTCCTCAGAAAGGATCCTAGTTCTGAGGGAAAGTCCCTGTGGTCGAAACTCTTTTTATTTGACTTATTCAGACATGCAGTATTTGAAAACTATTTTTACTGTTTGTATTGCTGGAATTATGTCCCCCTTGTTTAATTCAACACTATTTTTACTTTGTAATCTATGCAACAATAGACAAGTACTGCCTTTGAGTACAGGTAAGGTTTAAATTCAATAGATGACATTTTATATACAGTATGTTAGAAGTCTGGTAAGAGTGATGCTGCTGTTAAGTATTTGTTTTTCATCTTTCTAGGGGGCTTCTTAAAGTTTTTCATTGTCAAAGTAGGTGCAGTGTAAAATAAGGAATAGTATTTTTGCAGATATTTTATCAATTGTATGTTTTATTAGGAATGAGTGCAGTATTTGTTGATGAATGTGAAATGGGTGAATCTTTGATGGTTAAACAATCATATCACTTAAAAAGAAATTGTCCCTTGTTTTTCACAGTCATCAGCTGAGCACATTACATCTCAAGAAACATCCATTTATAATTCACATATGTCTGTCAATGTAAAACCATTCCAATTTATTTCTTTGAATGCCTAAAATATACATATTTCACAAATTAATATTAACAAGGGGTATTGCAGTGTTATGGCCCAATTATGGTACCCATCATGTTTTTGGCCAAGTAGAGCTCACTCGATGCGTTCTCACTATGGCGTAAGACATTCTCTTTAATGGCAAAATTTACTTCAGAAAATTTCTGCTTGGTGACACAAAGAGAGAAGTGGGCATTACCGTTTATTTTAGTTTGGGGAATTCCCCACAGTGGATGAAAAGTCATATTCTATGATTGAGATTCCCCTTCAAGTTATATTCTTGTTTCATTGAACTATTAAATCTGAATGAAATATACATTAGGAACAGCCCTCACTGTCAAAGTCACTGCCCATGACCCAAGCATGAGTTATTAAAGATATATACCTTATATATAATTTCCAGTTGCTAAAATGACTTGGATGACTACTAGCATTCTTAAGAGTAAAATGCAACAAATGTCATTTTAACATCCAAGTCAAATTACCTCGATGAATGTGCTCCAGGGATTTGGAAAAATAACTGTTAAGTAAACTGTACAACAAAATAAAACTGCTGCAAAACCAAAAGAAAACAGTCAATTAAATCCAAAATGTTGTACATATATTTACAAAAAAAGAATTCAGTCCATTGAGAAGAGCTAAATAATGGACAAAGACAAGCGCTTCTGTCAATGAGGTTCAAGCTCTGCAATAACTCCGTGTCTAAGTCAAGATCAAGTTAAGATGACAGCAGAACGGAGGAGGATTTCTTTGATGGACTGTGACACTACCCAGAGTCCAAGTGCACTCCTAAACTGGCAATACTGCTGAGACGGGTGTGAAGGGTTCGTAGAACAAGGACCGGTTCTGGAATGTACTAGAACAAACAAACAAGTCTACTACATCCATGTGCATATACACACACGCTCAGACACAAACAAGTACTGTAACTTCAGTTGCTTCAAAGTAAAACGCCAATCAGAAGGAAAGGACAAACAGTCAAAGTAAAAAGAAATTGGTGCTTACAGTCCTTTCTTCAAACTAAAAAACAAACAAAAAAAACAAGAAACTTGGAACCCCTTCTCTCCCAGGTGTCTTGACCGCTCCGGCCTGTTCTGATCAGTTCCCTATGATACACCATGAGCCTTGTCCTCACAACTTTTACTGGATTCTCATTGATACTGTGACTCCTGACCACACAACAGGGTTTAGGGTACTACATGTCATAGGTGGGTAGTGATTGGCAAATGACGAAGAGTTCTTGTTTAAAAATTAGGATTTTCACGTGGACTTCTGCCTATAGTGAAGCGTCAAGTCCCCTCCGCTCTTCCAGATAAAATGTTTAACTGTTCGCAGGTCCATGTTGGGATCTAGCACCTGGTTGAAAGATTTAAAAAAAAAACAAAACAAAAAAAAGTTAATACAATGTATAATGACTGAGGATGCACAAGATTTACTTATGTCAAAATGTACAGGCAAAGACGCCCACCTGGTCTTGACACATTAGTTCGATCTTCTCCTCGGCTAGCATTGCCATGTCCTCCTCCTTCTCCTGCTCCCCTGGCTTATCGTTGGTTGAGGAGCTGGTGGTTTGCGACTCGTTGTCCAGGTTGATGATCTTCTCGTAAACATGCTCCATCACCTTCCTCACCTGGAGCATGTCACTGGCTGAGAGACGGTCCCTGCGAAACACACAGCTGGTCAAATCAGCTCTTATCAAATGCAGCATGTCTGTCACACACGTGTCCCTTTTCACTGCATCACATAGGCAAAGGAAAAACAATCCAAGAGAAGAAAAAGAACATTACTTCTTTAGAGTTTTTGCACCAGAGGAAGAATGGGGCTGGAGGTAGAACGGGATTTTGTTGAATTTGGGCATATTTTTCTGAAATAGAAGAGGAGAGATAATGCATGCGAATCAATCACATCAAATAAAGAGGCGCAAACTGTTAGTGCACATGCTTTATCGTAACACTGCTGCACATTTACTCCTGTAAAAACACAGTGACATAGCCTTTCAAGTCTAAATTTGGATTTTCAGTAGAAAAAGTCTCCAAATTTTATTTTATAGTCTATTTAACATGTAATCCTGATGGCTTTGTTTTCTTTGATTTAATGTAATGTAAAGTAAAAGATGGAAACATAATTTTACTCACATCTACAGTTATATCAATACCCACTGTGGAACAGTCTCGTTCAGCAGCATCGATTCAGTCTCTCCACCTGAGTCCCTACATAGCAACCTGCAACACAGCACATTAGAGGCAATGCAGACATCTTTAATCCGATGACATTACAGAGCACACTGCAGCTTTCCAAGTTAACATTTAACCTGTGTTGAGGATGTCGGTGGAACATTACCTAAACAGGGTTCTGCCTCCTGCTTCCCCAAAGATGACTGGCGTGTGTGGTGGCACTTGGAAATATCCATTTCCTTTCTGGACCCTGTTCTCCTGCTCTCCGTTCACTGTGGGCACAAGAACCCAATCCTACTGTAAGTCAAACTGAATGAGGCTTTGGACACCTGAGTCCCTCACAATCTTCCAGTCCCGCCTCAAGACACAGCTTTTCACCTCTGCCTATCTGTAGCACTACGCCCCCTCCTTTTTCATCTGAATTTTTCATCTGTTCCGTTTAGTTTTGTCTTGTTTGAGTCTGTGAAAAGCGCTATATAAGTTACACAGAGGTTTGGTTGATTTGTTTTCATAATGATTTGGCAGCGGATGGATAGTCAGCCGCCTCCTTACCGTGGTTCACCTCGTTCTCTTCCTCGTCCATGGGGTTGATGCGAGTTCGGGGCCAGAACTCCAACAGAGCCTGAAGCAGCAGTCCACCCAGGTTCACTGAAGAGATGAAGGGGCAAATTAAGTTAGCAGTCCTGCAATATAAAGTTAGCTTCAGTTTGGCATTATTTTCATGGTTGTATATATAAATGGGTGAACCAAGTCAGATGTCTTACACTTTGGGTCAGATCCATCAGAGCTTGAAAACCCAGCGTCCTTTGCAGACACCCAGGCCGCGAAGCAGTCGCTCTCATCTAATGTGATAGTGAGCATCTATTTAAAAAAAAAGAATCAGAACACTCAACTATGAGACAACTAACCAGGTTAGGGAAAAGTTGCAGCTGCTGAGACAGATGACAAGCTCTTGTATTACCAGATTTGTGACTCACCCCAGTTTTCAGATCAACAGAGAACCAGTTTGGCACATAGACCATTTTGAAGCGCTTTTAATCTCCTCATCAAACTCCACTTTCCCCAAGTCTTCACCCTTGCAAGCCTGAAGTTAAAAACACAAGTCAATTCAAACCACAGGTACTGTATCACCAGGAAGGAGTTCACACCAGGCTCATCAGGAGAAGTCTATTTTTTGTAACTGTAATGATTTATTTCATGGGTAGAGGCACATTAGGTCCAGTGAGCAACATATAACCATGACCTCTTCTAGGTTGGACTGTGGTGAGATTTGTTAGAAGAGAATTTTGAATCACTAGATTCACTATGGCTTGGACAAAAGAACAGCAGATGCAACCACTCTCTAACATATTTAGAAATAAATAATGGAGTGTACCTTCAGGACATCCCAGAAAGCCACATTGTTGTTGGTATCTTTGGTGAGTATGTGTCTCTTGTCATTCAGAATGTGGCACTGTATGATACTGGCACCTCCTGAAACACAACACAGAATTTTACTTCATAGAAAAGTAACAAGTAAATAGACAACACTGTAGATAAATGAACATGTTTACCCTTGATCACTTGTTCTGGCTGAGTGCACAGTGGTGTCAGAGGGGTAGTGCAGTCATTATCGTACTCCCCTGATGACCGGAAGTTGTGCATTCCCTTTAGAGACTGCACATGCATACAGAAATAATTATCATTAGAGATTGTCCAGGATTTTTATAATCGCTTCCTAACTCTGCCTTGCATCAATAGCTGTGATTAATGTAATGCAATTATCTTTTGTGCATCGCCCACATCATCACAAAGCTGGTTTAAATTCTTACACAAATTACAGGAGGATTACTACTGAATTAGGGGTGGCCTACGCTGTATTCCACAGTCATGCTGACAGTCGGCCAGTGATCTCAGAGGTGTCACGCATGCTTACCCATTTATTAACGGATGACTTGGTGGTAGAGACCCAGATTGCTGGAGGTGGGTCAGCAGATCTGTCCAATTCCATCTGGGCAAATTACAAAGACAGCAAAAGGCTGGATGACTCCAAATGGTTAGCTATGAGCATGGGAATGACTGAGAAGAATATAGAGGCTATTATGCAGAAATGTTTGGCTTTTTTTTTTGCCTTTTAAGAAATACATACATAGTACAACTTTTCTTATACTAAAAGCTGTCACTGCTAACTAAGCACAAAAAAAAAAAAAAACTCAAAGCATGTTACCAAATCATGCATGTGACATTCTTCTCAGGATTTTTTTCTGGTTAAGACAATGAACAAATTAAGAAGTACTGTAATTTGCATGCAAAAGGTCAATTGAAAAAACAGTACAACAAACAAAAGTAGTACGCCCAGTATCTACACTGCAAGCAGACACCTGTTGGTCAGCATTTGAGACAAGACCTTTACTGCTCAATAATAAACTTTCTAAATGAAAAGTTAGAAAAATCCCAGACAATTATTTATTTTTAAACTGAAAAAAAAGTGTTCCAGATTAAAGTGTACTGGCTTCTTACTTTGAGCACTGGAGCCTTCTCCTCACAGATGAGCACACGGATGTCTGGGTTACGCAGGTCAGTGCAGTAGATCTTCTTGTCTCTGCCTCCAGAGTAGACGTGTGTAAAGGCCTCATTGACTTGCAGGGCCCAGACCCCTTCATCGTGCACCGGTAGGTGGCGATGCACCTCTGCTGGCCGAGTGACCACAGGCGGATGGTGCCGTCTGAGCTGCCCGAGAGGCACTGTGGAGAAGGGCAGCAGGTTTAGATTTTAAAATTCCAGTTTAACAGCTGGCACCACTGTATAATTTAGAAATCTTGACTCACTTGAGTTCCATCTCGATTTAGCAGCAACGACTTGACGTTGTCTGTGTGGCCTTTTAGCTTCATCAGTTTTGCACATGTTCGAGGATCCCACACTCTCAGAACCTATAGAAAGAAAAAAACAGTGAGTGGAGATGGACACCTTCATCTCTACATTTATTGTACATGCACAGTAGAAATAGATAAATGTGATTAAACATAGTAAGGTAACTGTTCAATTAAATCATTCACATGGTTTCAAAGTACTGAACACCTCCTGTAATCCCAGTTGGTAAACTAATTAATGTCCACACAATATATCATACACATCTTGTGAACATCTCAACAGAGAGCAGTACATTCTCAAACTAGTTTAAGGTTAAGAATTGAATACAAATTCCTGATACGATGGTAACATGACAGGTGAAATAATCAGTGTTGTTTTAATTTAGTTTCATTGAACTAATTGTGTGCGTGTCTTTGTGTGATACTGTTGGAAACCCAAACCTTTTCTGTGGATCCAGATACAATAACTGTGCCCATCTGATTCATAGACAGACTGTAGATAGAGTCCTTGTTCCCACTGAGAGATGAGGCTGTTGGACGTGGATTATAGTGATTTCACAAGTACGGAATATCACCCAGAGAAACATATCAGCCATTACACAACCGTACAAATGCATGATAATCAAAAAAGTACAGTATGTATTGGACAGAATTGGGCACAACTGTGACACAGAAACAAAGAATACTTACTGGTGACAGTGTTGTTGGAAGCAGTGAGTGCTGTTAGTGTGTTCACGTCCCAAAGAAAGATCTGCCGATCCAGACCTGCTGATGCCACAAGCTCCTTGTCCTTAGCGTAGGCCAGAGCTTTCACATAGTCTTTGTGGGTTCGTAACGTTGACATACAGAAGCCTTTATGCGCGTTCCATACTTTGACTGTGGTGTCTGATGAGGCAGATATCACTGAAAATAGGTAATAGGTGTGAAAATGTGTCAGATCAGTCAACCAGAATAGTAGTAAATATATAACGCAGTGCTAAACAATGCCTCACCCCTAAATTAAATAGCCACTAGTAATCACACTCACATGTTTTGCCATTGCAACAGAGAACTATGTCATTAACCCAGTCTGTATGATGCTCCATCGAGGCAATGTATGGGTCCTGCTACAATGAAAGGGAAAAGAAATTAAGACACTTCCACTATTGAGAATATGAAAAAGTATGCATGTGACAACTCTGTAGCCTAATTACATTAAAAGTGAAATTTCAGAATAGAGATTATGACTGTAGGAAGCCCTACTTTATGCTGGTAGACACTCCATATCCGGATGATAGAGTCCCTTCCAGCAGTGAAGAGCCGGTTCAGCGCAGGGTCCAGCTGGAGTGCATTCACCCCATTTCGGTTGTACTTCTCCACCTCATCTCTAATGACATAGGACACCTGAAACACAAAGAGCAACGTAAGCACTAAGGTCAGCCTCCTATGTCGACCACTTTTGACATTTCCCCACAACAAACCCACTTTCTTGTGCACATCTCGATGCTTCAACGCGCTAACAGTTGAGTTCCATGCTCTTGCTTAGAAGGACGTAATAGTTAAGGAAACATATGAGCAATTTAAATTACACATATATTGGGAAATAATTTCCCATTGAATCATATGTGACAATGGACAAATTCAGTACATATATAGGGTGCTTTGATTTGGTGGCAATTTAATTCAGTGGCAGGGATGCACGACAGAAACACCGAGACACGTAGTTTCCCAGCAATTAGACCGAGCCCGGATACAGCTACCGTCAACACTGTAAGAGCATAACATGCAGCTAACACAGAACATGACTCATTTGTGTTTATTGATGACCTTAGTAGTTATGTTATAATGTATATAAAACGTACTTATATGATAACTGTGAACAAAAACATGCATCATTTAGATGTCAGCGTGCGCAGAAGATGCTAACAACTAACGTAAGCTAAGCTAGCTAGGTTAGCCGGCTTGAGTTATGACTCATAACAGCAACACTGCCTTTTACGGCCGGTTCTTGCTGTCCGTCAAGTATCCGTGAAACACTTTTTAAGGATGGACACCATAATGTTGCCGTTGCCATACACTTAGCAAGAATGCAACTATCATAATGTACCTGTACTTTTCCTCCGCCCAGCAGCATTTTGCCTGTGATGCGTGGCCATCTTGCATGTTGACAGTCAATTCATGTGATTCTACATCCGGATACAAAAAAAAGGAAACATATGCACCTGAGCTTTATGGGTAATGTGGTTTTCACACTGTCTTCTCGTTTCAATGTAGGAAGGGCTTGGGAGACCAGACATGTTAATAAGAAGGCTTCACGCCATTAAGAGGTAGGCATCTGCTAACTAAAAGGGCCCCTAATAGCTATGATTTTAATTGTATTCTAGCATAGGTCTACTCTCAGATATCTTACAAAAGGCCATAATTGTGCTTCTTTATCACCACCAGTGCTTAATCTGCCCCCAAAAGCAAAGTCAGACACACTCAGGCTGACTAACACCAAGTACATCAAAGGATAATTTTGTTTATGGGCTCTTTTATACCATGATTAAAAAAATCATAGTTGTGCAATACTTAAATAAAACCGTGTGGCTCATTGTAGCCCTCCCTCTCAGAACAGAAATATTAGCCCACATATTGATATCCAGGAATACTACAGTCATGAGTCAAAATCAAGTGTTACCATTTTATTACCCGACATCAAAGTCTGACTGCTATCTTAAATCCCTCTTTACACCATAATACAATATTTCTGAGAAATACAGAGTCCCAGTGGGATACTAAGAGTCTAAAGACAAGAATCTGCCTAAGATGTGATGGCCTACATTTTCAATTGTACAGTAGAACTAGGTAAACTTCTCCAGGTTGCTTAAATTTCCAACCAGTCTTGACTTGGAGAGGTTGGTCTTCACATTCTGGTTCTCCCTCCCAGACGTACAGGGAAGTCTATTATTGGCCACTAGAGGGCGCATTAAGAGACCAGCACTGTAGGCGTGGGCTACACTGCTAAGTCATCCAAAACCACCACCCCTCAGCTCTTTGAAACAACCCATAACAATGCTGACATCTTGTTTTTAACCATTTACGGTTCATTCAAGTGCAACAGGTTTTTATTTCCAAATCAAGATGACAGCAGCTGGTTTTTATTGATTAATTCCTCTGTGGTTGACAATGAAATCAGTTGTTGCTGAGCGCGCGGCTGCTGTCTCTGAACTGCATGTTAAATCAAATGTGTAAATGCAACATTAAAAAAAGCATGCTCTGTTCTGTGATCAAAGTAAAAACAAGTTCATACTTTCAGAAATCAATAGCATTGGCCTACATTTCGTGCATAGGCCTATCCTCCAAAGCGTGCTGTCTAGTTCCTTTCTATCTAGGTTAACGTTTATAAACATTAACCTAACGGTTCGGTTTGTAAACTTGAATTAAAGAAGTGAATTTTCTTAGTTGTGAAAATTGTTCTATTGATTGATTCTTGTTTTAAGTATTTTCACTAATAGGCCTACAGTTAAAAACTAAATTCAAGCACAAAAGTAGGCAAATAAAGGCCTATGGGCTACCACCTAAAAATTAGGAAAATTAAAACGGTCTATTTTATTTAAGCCCATTTCTGGACGTCATTCTCTCACAGAACGCTGGGTTAACAAAGGATTGTGCCCGTTAGCTGAGCCCATGTTTGGTTTTTGTTGCGACTTGGGGATGTGGTAAAACTGGCAACTCTCGTTCTGTGTTCTGTCATATTTGACTGTGACATGTAGGAGCGGTAATCTCCTGCTGTGGTCCAGCAGCGTCCTCCCTCCCTCATGCTCTTGCTCAAGGGCAAATCGAGGTGCGCCTCTCCCGCCGCTGCGCAGCTGCTGAAGACAGCGCAGCATCCTCTCCACGCTCGGCGGCTCGGGACCTCTCCTCTGTGGGATGAATAGAGAAGAGCGACTCGGGTGGAAGGCAAGAGGGACAACTTTCTCGACGCACCTGGGTAGTTTCAAAATGTCCAACATGAGGTGATTAAACGACCGGCACTTGTTTAGAATCAGTTTTGTTTGCTGCTGTTCGCTTAACTTTGGATTGTGGTGATAAGACGCACTTTTCTTTGTCCTGTTGGATTGGAGTTTTGGCCCATCATGAAGAATGCGCCTTGAGAAGAAGACATGGATTTTGCGCAGAGAGTTTGGCTGTTCCTTC
>NW_022603129.1:0-15739 GCF_008692095.1 Etheostoma spectabile
AAAATCCATTAGAAACCAAGTGACTTGATCATACTAATTAGTATTGTTTCCCATGCCTGATTAACTTATCCTCACCTCCATTGTTTCCATAGACAGACCTGGCTCACGTTTTCCTTCATTCACATGGGCCATATACTGTAGATTATTTTGAGTTGATCCCACATTCACCTTCTTGCTGCCACAAATACTTGCTAGAGCACAAATCCGCAGCAGAAAATAGCCCGCAACAAATGCAACAAAACCGTACCATTTGCTCAAAGCTACAGTGTTTAGCGGTTTTAAGAAATAACTTTAAAAAATGAAACTATTTATTTGTGACCGTTTTTAAAAAGATTTACTTCTTGAATGAGAATCAGTTGAAAAAATTGAACACAGTCAATTTTGGTGAACTAATTTGTTGGCAATAACAAAAATACAGGATATCGTCAGCCTTATCCTTAAAAGACAACATCAATCATTATTTTATTTAAATTTTTACCTTTCTCCATGACACTCTGTCGTAGAGCCTTGGCCACCAGTACGCGGACATTGGCCACCGGGTCTGAGGACAGGCTGAGCAGGCTGGGCAAGAGGTGCTGGCCAAACTGCTCCATGGGCATGCAGTCCTCCTCCACTATGGCCTACAGTCAACACAAAGTCACACAGACAGCTGAGTTAGACAGCTAACCTAAGACAGGAAGAAGGGAGTCAAGAGGCATTTTATGAATATGAATCTCTGTCACAAGTGCTGACAGATCAACAATGTAATCAAACAGAGATGTTGACAAACTCATGAACTAATAGTTCTCCTCTACAGTATTACTGTAATACATAGCTGCAGCGCTTCTCTGTCATCAGGTTGTCTAACATGAACATTACATAGAAAACAGTATAAAAGCATAAAGTACTATTCTTAAGAACATATTTCACCTTTACTCATGACAATGTAAATCCAGAAGCTTAAGAATCTTGAAAATGTTTTTAAAGAGAAATTAAAAGGAAATGGCATTAACAATGTTCCAAGAATCATAAATGGGATCCTTGCTCTGCCCTTCAACTTCAGAGAATAATTAATTTGCCATTTCATTTTCCCCATTGTAACTTGGACAACCATCAGACAAGCAATCAAAGAGGTACACAGCTATTAAGGGAGTTGAAAAACATATAAAGAGACAACACTGCTGCTTCACAAATTCCTGCTAAGTAGAGTTACAGACCTGGCAGATAAGGCAAAGGCCTGTCGTCCCACCCACTTGGGACAGTGGCAGAACCTGACGGTGAGCTCATTGATGAAGTTCAGGCCCAGATCATCGGCCCCACATGCATACAGCTTCTGAAGGATCTCTACAACCTGAGATCACAAGACGTGATAACACACTTTTAAAAATAAGATTTAAAACTGCAGTTAATCTATAAAAAAAAAAAATGCAAATTTGTGTTTGAGGTGGTTAATTTTGTCAACAAGTCAGAACATTAATCACAAACCTACAACACGTACGACTATCATCAAAAACAAATTCAATAATGTACTTACCAGTTTGTATGAGATCCACCTGACCTCTGAGACTTTGTCAGAGCAGAGTGTGAGGGCTATCTGTCTGAGGTAGTCAAACACGTCATTGTGGCTGTACAACTCTATGATCAAGATCAACTGCCTGGAGGGCAACAGCGAGAGACAGAGAGAGAGAGCATTACAGTCAGGCAAACATGCACACTTTCCTATAAATAGAAGTACAATATAGTGAAATACAAAAGGTCGCAATTTGGAATAAACCGTTTAGGTGATACTGTAAATTTACTTGAGAACCCACATAGTGTTACGAGAGCAGAATTCAGCCGTGCCATAGTGTCTATGAGCAAGACACCAATCTGGATGAAAGAGTCTGTTAAAATCTAAAACGTAATTATTTCTCAATTGGAAGAGGAGACATACTCTGCCAGCTCATATCTGAATCTCCAGTTACGGCTGTTGTCCGTCACCATGAATTCCTGCAGCTGGTACAGGTATTCTCTCCTCTTGTCTGCGTGCAGCAGCTGCAACAAGAGGATGCACATAAACCATTTAAGTTATCTAGTACAACCTGTAAAGCAATCAACTGTGATTTTCTTCTTTAACCGGAAAGCAAAACTACTACTTTTGTCTTTATCACAACAGCAGTGCTGAAATCTAATGTCCCAAACTGAAATGTATTGCCTCCTGCTCTGTAATGCTCAAACAATATGTAACAAGACCAACTTACTTATGTTATTGTCAAAAAGTGTTCTCACACTTGGATTTGCAATATATAAATCTATAATCTCACTTTGAGGAAGTCGTAGAGGTGTTTGAGCACGCCAATGCGGACCTCGTCCAAGTCTTTGAGGAAACCATTGAAGATAGGCACCAGATCAGCTGCTGTCAGCTGGTCTCCCAGGATAACTGCCAGCTCGTGGATGGAGAAAGCCAGCGTACGCCGCACTTTCCACTGCAATTGTGAGGGAAAAGAAACACACACACAAGGATTAAATCACCAGTCGTGAAAAAAACCTCCTATATTGCTTCTTAAATAGGAAAACAACCATTATTGGTTTATTTACATTTACTGATATTGTTTTTACTGAGAAACCAATTATCTGAACCCCTCCAATGACTGGTCTGAATCCATTGTACAGTGCAATGATGTCATGCCAACACAATGGTATTCAGTGCAGTGATGAAGTAATGACTGTGTGACTGAGTGCTGTCACACCATCTCTGCTGCTGTTAAGTAAAGCAACGTTTCTCTTAGCGCAGGCAGTTAAACGTGTTATTAACAGTGTCAATGCAAACCCATTTTAACAGCGTACATTTTTTAATCGCAAGATTGGCGTTCTTTTTAGCCTAGCAAACTTTGTACGTTTTTTTTCCACATGCTGTTGCAACAACTAGTAACATTAGAAAACTACAACACCACACCGGATCTAGCTAGACCGGAAACAAAACAGGCACGCCGCACACACGTTGTTTGGGCTTGCAAGTCGGCCAAAGAGTAGTAACGTTACGTTGTGAGTGGATGGCGAGCGCAAGACGCTGAAATGGATGCTAATAAGATTCTGGATGGAAAGTTTACTTTTTAAAAGTTGCCAAATGGTTCCATTGACAAGACCAAAGTGATTTGTGTGTTTTGTCGTCGGGAATTGAGCTATCATCGCAGCACATCCAGTTTGAAATCCCACTTGATGGGCAAGCACACAGGTGACGCAAATTCCCCTACAATGCATTATTTTCACTATTTTATTGGTGGACAGTGTTGCAATGTGGAGAGATTATTTGCTCCAAGTGAGAATGTTACGTGTGAAATTGAACACTACAGTAGGCTGGATGCCAATGTTTTTTCAATAAAAAAAACATTTGCACAAAGCAAGCCGATCCACTTTTCCATTGATAAGAGCATTAAAATGAGGGGAAAAAAAGGGACAAAAAGAAATCAAGGGACGTTTAGAATAGATAAAATTGTGTGCTTGATTGCAAGTTAACTATGACATTAATGCAATTAAATATTTTAATCGTTTGACAGCACTAGTTTCTTTCCCTCGTAGAGTTCCCTTTCTTGCTCTTCAAGCAATGCATTTGTACATGTGTTAGGTTACTCAAGTCCAGCCAAAAACATGAAGAAAAAAAACAACATGCATTGTTGTGAATAGGTTTCTTATGAACATGGTTGAGAGATTTTCTGGCAAAACCTTAAAACAATTAACCCTCACTCCCTTTACTAGCTTTAATACCGAAATATACAAACAAAGATTACATACATGGTAGTTGCAACAACCAGAAGAAAAATAAGTCATTCAATCTACTTTGGTCACTCATTTGTGTCAATTAAACAGTACATTCATTGCATTGTTTTATAAAACTTTGTTATCTTGTGATTATCCACTTTGTTTTCTTGTGTAACACATAATTAGGTCATGTCATGCTACGTCATTTAGCTTCGATAACCATGTAATTTTAACAGCCATGCCAATAAAGCTAAGTAGAGTAATTCAATAGTGCAATTACAAAGACCAACTTTTTGGAAGATATTTAGGGCAAAATAAATTTCCTACACTTAAAACAATAAAATCCAATAAAAGGTATAATAATACATTTAACACATCTTAATCAATTTCAAATGCTACACCAGTTCATGATGACTACATTACATATGACTATATGTAAAAATCATCTCAGGACAAAAGTCCTAGAGCTTCGAAATCCAAACAAATTAAATATTTTAAATTAAGCTTTACATTAAGAGAGGGGCTCATATTTCTTCACGCGATTCAACACTCCTTTTGGAATCAAACAGCTAATCTAACCCCACATTTCCTTTATCATTTTCCCATTTCTCTGCCTACCTGCACATCAGTAGCGAGGGTTTCATATGTATCCTTGAGGCAGTGCCAGTTCTGTCGTCCCAGAGTGAGCGCTACCCCCGGCAGGCTGAAGGCACAGTGTTTGGCTATCTCTGTATCCACTGTCTGGGCCCGAGCCGGGTCAGTCATAGAAAGGTACTGATCCAACAGCTGCTGGGGGATGACATTCTGGAGGTGGGGGGGGAGAGATGAAAGAATATGATGAACAAACAGGAAACTGGGTTGCACAGGGAGAGGGTATTTGATTATACATGTCTGTGCCAATCAATACCCACTGTGAGGTTCTGATCAATATTTCCCAGATGTATGATAGAAGTGCTGACTGACCTGGATTTTGGGCTTATCCTCAAACACTGGGCTGTGAGCAGAGTCTCCCTTTCCATCCTCCTCCACACTCTCAATTAGTTCAGACTCCTGAGGAAAATACAAATACACACACATTAGGGAACAAGCCAACTCACCACACATTAAAGAAGCTGAAATGTCTTGTCACTCTTCTGAAAAACACACCCAAGCATTCCTAATGAACTACATTAGCTAAGTTTTTAATGTTAAACTCATAATTACTGTTGTTTTTTTTCAAACTTTGACTTACATTGTTGATTTAGACAAATATATAGAAATATTTAAGATTTGAAACCAAATTTAAAGCACACAGAGAAATATGTTGCTGAGCTATAAATCAAAACTTACACTCATTTACTCATTGTGTTAAGTATAAATCCAGCTTTGAGTCTATGTGGTTACTGAGTATATCTGTTACACCATATAACAACAGTTGACATAACACACTGCAAAGATCTGAATAGTCTCATACTAAAATAGGGGAGCCAGGAGGAGACTCTTCCTGGTCCTCCAGGGTCTCTGTCTGCGTCTCTTCGTCCCCTTGCTCCTGGACAGGGCTTGACTCTGAGGCTGGAGAAGTTTCTATCGTTTGCTCCTCTTCTGTGGGACTCTCTTCCCTCTCAGACTGAACCTCCACAGATTTGCTCTCCACGGACACACGGTCGATGTTGTCCTCGGGCTGCTCTTGTGGCTCGGGTTCAGTCAGGCCGTCATCTGTCGGGCTGTCATCTTCTGGGCTGTCGAGCTGAGCTGCCTTTAGAGCCGCTGACAACACCTGGACTTGAGCTGGATGTAAATTCACATGCACAGCTCAATCTACATGCCAATACATTGCCAAAAGTTTACAGCTCATCTTATGTAATCTGGTTCTGTATACCCACCTTGTACATCAGGGTCATCCATGTGCGGTTGCAAACAGTCCAAGACTTTCTGGATCTGGTCACTGGTGGCTTTGCCAGGGCTGGGCTTGGAATCAGGACAATCAAGTTCCTCTTTCTCCTCTTCCTCTATCACTTCCTCTGATTTTTGACAATTTAGCATCTCCAGTTCCCCACTGATGTCTGGTAAAGGAGATCTCCAATAATTGAAAGAATTAAAGTTCTCATCTGTCTGCTCTGTGTCTTTTGCGTTCTTAGCGTTGTTTGTAGTCGTAGGGTTAGTGTTGCTGTTTGAGAACGTGCGGATGAAGCCGCCACGCATCTCCCTGGGAACAGAAGTGTGGATGTCATCAAAGTTGTGCATTTCGTCACTGTCAGCTGTTGACACGTGCTCTGGGGACGGTGTGGCACGGCCGTCCTGGTTGGGAGGTGTGTGAGCGATGGTTCTTCCTGTGTGGCAGCCACTAATGTCGGAGCAGTTCAGAGAGTTTAGGGAGCAGTCGCTGAAATGAGAGTAATAAAATGTTTAGGAAGAGTCAGCTCATTCCTCATATCTAATACAGAATACAGGGAGAGAGGATATACTAAATTGTGTATTGCCAAAGCATATTGTTATAGTACTGCTTAAACACAGATAATAGAACTCTCTAAAATAAATAACAATGCAATTTCTGCCAAAGTTTGACCTGCTAAGATACATTATTCATTACAGATTCAGTGGTGATGAAGGTCACAAAGTCTTACCTGTCCAATGTACACCGGGGGACCTCTAGTAGGGCGCCATCCTCTCTGAAGTGAAAGCCTGTGCTTGAGGGATTGGCAAAGGTGGAGATGAAGCGTCCTAGAGACTGAAAGGCAGCCTGTCGCACCTAAAAGCAGGGCGGAGACATTTTCAGATTTTATGTTTTCAGAATGCCAGTTTGTTATAACTTTTACTAACCAGTATAATAAAGAAACAAGAAGATGCTTGCAGTGGCAAGGAAAAAAATACTTTCAGATATTAAGTAGCAATTTCTCGATTTTCAACATAGCTCAGAGGAAGTTAAACATAAATGTGCTTGTAATTTTATGCAATACAATTTTTCCTGTGTTTGTCTTACCCAGCGAGACTGGTCACTGATGAGGCTGATGAACAGGGGGGACAATTTGCACGTCGCACCTCTGGGGAGGTAGAGTTGGAGACCATCATGAAGCACTCAGCACAGGCTTTCCTGATGCCCCACAGACTGTCTGAGCATAGATCAAAGAACTTGGGCATCTAAAAAGAAAAAAAATATATAGGTCAGAATAATTTGAAACTATTATTGAGTGTTTGAACTGTGAAGAGATTTTACCAATAAGTAAGAGTTTAAACAATGTTAAACTATCATGCTAAAAGAATGAAATGGAGTTGTGGTTTCAAAGATTTCCAAGACAAAAAGTCTTGGAGCTTCTCACCAGTAGTTTTTCTGTGGCCTCCTGACCCACAATAGAACAAAACTCTCCAAAATTAGCGGCACAGACCTGTAATACACAATACAACATAATAATGAACAACAAGGCAAAGTTCAAATGCCAAAACAACAAACTCCACAGATTACAAGGTTACAGATTAACTTTGTGCAAAAGAATACCAACAACACATAAAAAAGAAAGGTTTCACACATTCTGGCAGCTAGAGTATTAACAGAGAAGAAACAATGAATGGTGGTGATTTTAAACAGTTAACTGATCATATTTTTATTTACATGCAGTTTTGGGGGATAACAATTCTAGATCCCATTTCCTATAGCTCTTACTTATGTAGACAATCTAATTTAAATTTATTATAAACACATTAATAAATACAATAAACACTACTTAGTTACAATAGTTCTACCAGTAAAAGAGTTCAGATCATTAAAATAAATATTCCTGCTTTCAGAGGATTTTAAAAATAACAATTTGACCACCTTTGCAGTTCCTAAATACCCTTCCCCAACTAGCACCAGTTATGCCAGAGAATTAATATTCCTCACAGAAAACAACAGTATAGTGTAGACGAAGGTGATGCGCAAAACAGAATTAAGGCTGGCTCAGAGTGTTATTGAATTCATCCTGACACAATCAAAATAATTGTGGTGACTGCATACTTGACTTTTGAAGTGGAGGAAGAGATGAAAGGGATTTGGAGGTTTTTACCTTCCGGACTTGAAAGAGTCTGGCATCGCTGCACAGGTCACAGAAGCGTGGCAGTAGTAGATGCTCCACTGTGTCTTTGCTCAACATGGTGACAACTTTACACATGATCTGTAAGACAGACATATGGAAAGCATTTCAGTGCCATAATAAGTCAGATAATGCTTCAATAACATAACTATTCTGCACTAATGAAAGAAGTGAAAGATTTAAGCTGAAAGCTTTTGCGGAGAACTAAACAATGTGCCACAGAAGGAAACAATCGGGGTATAAAGAGTAGAAAGGGGAAAGAGGAAGCGTGTTGGTGTGTGTTCAAGGAGCAAGTCATGTGTTTTAGGAGGCTGAAACTGAATTGAGAAAACTTAGAATGTAATCAGTGAATGGAATATAAATAAAATAGAATCGAAATAATGATTACAACTCTTAACTTTGATCCTTTGCATTAAATTTAAAATAAGCACAGCAAATTCAATTTAATTCATGAATTCAACAAATGCGTTTTTTTCAACTTTGACAGTTCAATAACACATGACAAATTACAGGTTATACAACTGGAAAACAATCTCTGAAGGCATCCATCATGTTACTTCAAAATAGAGGCCTTGTTTCTCCTTTGACTGGATCAGATAAAGGCCTTGACGGATCACAGTAAAGCAAGAAATTAAATCCACTGTGCCTCACTGCATTTTGTCTAGTACAATATAGTTTTCAGCTAAATTTCATTTAATCCTTATTCTCTGATAATAAATCTGACTTTTTTTTTCAATTAAATCACTTGCTTAAAAAATAAGAGAGGTTTCTTACAGCAACTGCTTCAATTTTGTAGTCATCGTCACTGCTGGGTTCTGTGAGGTCGAGCAGAACTGGACAAACTTTGGTCTCCATATCAGCTTTAGAGATGAGGCCTTGCTCCAACAAGACCAGCAGTGCTGCCTGGCTGGTCTTCCGCACCTGGAAAAGATTGAAGATGGAAGTCTTTCCCTCTTGGTGTAACTCTTTTCACTCTTGGTGTAAATAAATCTGACCAGTGAACTTTATTTTTTCTACATCTCCAATTTACTAAAAGTTGAGAAAGAGAGCTCATAGAAAATGACAAGTGGTAATTGTAAAAAAAAATAATTGTAAAATGAGTAGAAAAGTAGTACATTTGAAACCTACCTGGTTATTTGGATCAGTGAGATATCGGACTACAATGGGGACCAAGTATCTTGAGAAAGCTGCTGGAAAGTTGGGCCGGCTCTCGTGTAAGAACATGGCAATGTTAGGAACCTGCTCCATCAGTTCAGCTCGCACTGTGGGCTCTGAGTACATACATTTGAATATAAACTTAATGTACAAACAAAAAATGTGTGCATTACAGTGCAACAAGTGTTATGTGTTCATTGTGTTTGATTAAGATGTTTAAAAAGAGAAAAAAGCACAGTCAAAAAGCGTAAAGATTATCTAGAGAAATCACTACTTAATTGATGAAAAGGAAAATTCATCTACCTCCATCTTCTGACATTCTGGCAACTGTCTCCATGACACTGATAAAGTCATTTTCATTGTCACTGAATTCTCGAAGCACATCAAGCAGGCCACGGGCCACGATCTGCCTAGGAAGCAACAGGAGCGTCAAGTTAGTAGACTGCCTGCCAATACCTACAAGTGCTGAATGCACAGAGCGTAACACACAGCACTGACATAGCTGTCAAGTGCATTACACACACACACACACACACACACACACACACACTTGGAAATGACAGGAGGGCTTGAACCCTACAAAGCCGAGAATTAAAAGCATGAAGACAGGAACTAAACAGATTATTGTGGCGACAACAGAGCTCTGTTACATGTTTGCAGACTAGGACTACGTGGAAAGTACCACATTAAATTCACAGATTACACAAATATATACAACAACCAATTCCAATGAAGTTAGGACGTTGTGTAAAACCTAAATAAAAACATAGTACAAGGATTTGCAATTCCTTTCCAATCTATATTCAATAGAATACACTAGGGTTGGGCAATGTCCCCTAAATTGGCAGACATGTGTACAGTAAAACATTGCGACGGATGATGATATCATCGTTCGAAACAAAAAAGTAGCTTCGACTTAAAAGGGCCCTATCTTGCTGCGCAGCACAGCACAAAGCCCAGCTTAAATGTCTTGCTAGTTTAAGACTGATGCAGAACTTTGTCAATTTCCTGTCCAGCGTCCATTGGCACAACCCTAGATTACACTACAAAGACAAGATATTTAATGCTCAAACCTATAAACTAATCATTTTTGGCAAATATTCACTCATTTTGAATTTGATGCCTACAACATGTTCCAAAAAGCTGGCTCAGGGGCAACAAAAGACTGGAAGTTGAGGCATGCTTAAAAAAAAACAAAACAAGAACATCTACAGTCCAAATTCATCAAAAGACTCAGAGAATCTGAAGAAACCTCTGCATGTATGCGGCAAGGCCAAACACCAACACTGAATTTTTTTTTTTTAAAACAATTATTTGACAATATTGTGACTGCGATATAATTTGCAATATTGAGGGAATGATAATTTTTTTAATCCTTATTCTCCTTTTCATTGAAAATATTAAAATCTAAAAAATAAAATGTATTATGGTGTAATTTTTGTGAGACTCTGTACAAAACAAAGATGTTTTCTTTAGTCTGGAGGATACAATTTGTAGGCTGTGACATCTCCACAGCACCAATACCTCAATACTTCATTCAGAATGGTTTGACGCTTATTTTGCCTTTAACAAAAAGAGACCCACCTGCAATATTGTGCCAGATTGTTATCAGCGCAAAGTTCAAAAGTCAGCTTCTGTGATGGCATGGGGGGGGGTTAGTGCCCATGGCATGGGTAACTGGCACATCTGTGAAGGCACCATTAATGCTGAAAGGTACATGCAGGTTTTGGAGCAACATATGCTGCCATCCAAGCAAAGTCTTTTTCAGGAACGTCCATGCTAATTTCAGCAAGACAATGCTAAGCCACATTCTGCACGAGTTCTAACAGCGTGGCTTTGTAGTTGAAGAGTGGGGGTAATAGACTGTCCTGCCTGCAGTCCAGACTTGTCCCATTGAAAATGTGAGGGGCATTATGAAGCACAAAATACAATAAAAGGAGACCCCGGACTGTTGAGCCACTGAAGTCATACATCAAGCAGGAATGGGAAATAATTCCTACAAAACAACAATAAATTTGCAAAAACAAAACAATAATGTACAACAGTTTGAACATTAAATATCTTGTCTTTTTACTGTATTCAATTGAATATAGGTTAAAAAGGACTTGCAAAACTTTGTTTTCTGTTTTTATTTACATTTTACACAATGTAAAAGATGAAAACATCTTCACATCGCTTCTTTGACAAGAAGTGACATCGGTCATATGTCCTTGATAGTTCCACTAGGTTGCAGTCTGATTTTTCATCGTTGTGGTTCTTTTTTTAACTCTGTAAATAAGTATTATGAAAAGCTCTATTTAAATAAAATGTATTAATATTATAAGCTCTGTAGAGATCCGTTTACGGTCAACCTCAGCTGCAGAAGCAGTTAGTTTTGCTTCATTTTATCTCTGAAAGCAAGCAAGCAACAGTGAATAACGAAAATGAAGAGTAATCAGAGTTCTAGTCAACTTCTTTGGAGTAAAAAATAAAAATTCTGCACTACAATACGGATCCCTTTTGTTTACATTCCACTATATATTTGACAATGCAGCCTCACTGCCGAAAAAAACCATGAACATCCCATTGTCTGTCTGATATTTAGCCTTTTGTCTGTTTCTCAGAGTGTTGACAGCCTGGCTACGGGACTTCACTTACCTGTTGAAGACATTCTCACTGAAGGCATACTTCTCCCTCCCCCCCCAAGAGGAGTAAGTTGTCTTGTCCTGCATCGAGGAAGGCTGTGATGCGGATTCCGTCGCACTCTGAACCATAGTCATCAAATCCAACTGCACCATGATGTAAAAGAAAATTTTTGTCACAAAACTGAAACCTCATCTCTGAAGCACACAACTGATGCCTACAGAAAAACATTTGAATTGAGGGCTGACAGATCCACCACAGGGCCATGTTGATGAGGAGTCAGGCTAAATGCCACAAAGAAACTCAAATGTGTGAGTGTACCAGGAAGCCTCAGGTACATTATTATTCTGTTTAATGTTTCAACAATAAATAAAGACTAGCTTTGCAGTATGACTGCTAATTATAGCATGGCATAAGACACTGAAATACTGTCGACAGCTTTATATATCATAAGGTCAATGGGGTTTCCCAGAAAAAATGACATTTCTATATACCTCCCTGCTGAAAGAGGAGGGGAAACAAAGTTCCACATACAAAATGAATCCTCAATTCAGGTTTTGTTTAATGGTTGTTTTGTGATGTTGTTAACAAATTAAAAACCAAGTACTCACAATCATCCAGATCATCATGGCCATCTTCAAAGTATAAAGATAGACCTGCAAGCATAGGGCAGTTAAGAGGGTGAATCCATGGTGCATAACTTTCATCAATATAACATCATTCATGCCCCTTTATTTTCCGACATGTGGATTATCTTCTGAGAAGGCAAGTGTTGGGAATAAAATTGCTGCTAATAAAAGCTTAAGGAACCTCTGATTACAGTGTGGTGTGGGCACTTTTCCTATCTATTTTATGTATCGTCTCTATGTTTTTGGCAGACATGAGACACCACCTGACTCCATTGCCTCAGGTGCAATTTTTCTATTTCATTTTTTGTACCAATTTTCTTGTCTCCTCACCTATTTATTGTCTCAATACCTTTTTAGTTACCGTATACGTTTGGTGTATATATTATTTAGTAGCTTTATTTTTTCTTCGTGTTCATTTTGAATAACAGAGCCCATGAATGTTTACGGTTTATTTGCTCATCTATACTGCGCATCTGCCCATGCATTTTTGCTGCTGTGACAGTGTGTAATGTGTAACAACATCTTAATTTTTCACGGTGTAATTACACAGTGAAAAAATGTGAAAACATTTAATTTCCCCCCTGGGGATCATTAAAGTCCACGCTAATAAAATAAAGTAATTTGTTACTTTGCCTTAACTACAAAAAGTTACTAAGCCAGAGCTTCTAAAATAATTTCTAAACTAACTTAGTTGGTTGAAAATGATGCTTCGAGCTGGCTTCCCAGTTCCCACTATCACGCAGTTCAAAGCGATAAACACAAACTAAGACATGTCAATGCATTACCAGATTTTGTGTGTGATAACGTCACTGATTTGTTTTCAATACCATTTCTGATTTGTTTTCAATACCACTCACACATAAAGATAGGACAATAACGCAGACTAGTGTAGTCAAAAGAAGAGCCTAGAAGAAGTCCCAGAAGGAGAAGCATGTGCTGGGATAACCATGTCAGTGTTTACAGCTGGGCTGCAGGGGAATGTGCTCCAACTATAACAACAACTCCTTTCTCGAAAAAACACATTTAACGAAGTGTGAAGTAAACAACGCCACGTCTAGTTAAACACAAAACCAAAACATGATGACAAAAATATTCCCTTTGTAATGGTAAAAAGGAGGATTTGGTCAGCTTATAGCTGGAAATGACTTTAGCAATCGGCTAACGTTAGCTAGGTCAACTCGCTAGCCTTTGCTATGACAACAATTCGATAACAAACACGACTGAAAACTGCGGTACTGTCTAACTACAGAAGTGAGTGGTCATTTTAAAAAACGTACACAAGTACTGAGTAGTTATTGTTTAAATGTAGTCTCAAAGTCACACATGTCGATACCCATGAGTAGCTTTCTTTAGCTAGCTGGCTAGCAGTGCTAAGTTTGCTAACAAGGCTTGTCCAGCGCTTTCGCTTGACTTGGCTCGCCTTAGCTCGGTATTTACACTGTGAATACCACAAATACAGCACAGTAAGCCTCTATTTTAAACACGTATACGTTGTAGACTACAATGCAGATTTTTAAGTTCCAACATAGCTTAAAAGTATTGAAGAACACACTGTTTTAAAAGTGCATTACCTGCCATCTTGAGTATCGGCTCGGCTCAGCGGGCTGCCGTCCCGGTGGGCTTACCACCGCACAGCTGTCACTCAAACGAGGCAGCAAACTACTTCCTGAAGGTACTTCCTGATGCTAGGATACACCGGTCAATAACTTTTTAAACAACCCAAACCGATAACCGTTTCTCAGATGGGCACAAACTCGACATAACTGGGCGTAAATACAGCCTGTGGGCAAATCTTTGACGCGCAGAAGTCAGCTTCCGATTCGTAGCTTCCGATTCAGCAGTTAAGGGGAAACTTAACGCTGAAGTTAGCTTCCGATTCGCAGCGCCAAATCGGCAGTTAGGGAGAAATGACTTATATTGCTGAGCGACTGTGAGGCTTTCACAAATCTGAAGCGGCGTTTTAAATAAAATTTAGCCTCTGCGATAATACTGATTTGAAAAGTCTTGCTCTGTATAGTGGGTTTTGATCTAGACCTGGTCCACTATGGTCTACATGCAAAAATAATCAGTTAATGTCCCTTTTTTTGCGATTTCACAAATTAAATAGTAAAGCTCTTACAAATCTGATAATGTGTTTTAAATAATATTCAGCCTCTTTTGGGATAGTTTTGTCCTGATTGGGCAATCTGGGAAGTGGGTTTTTGATCTAGAACCGGGGCACGTACACACACAACAGAGATGTTCAAATAACGGAGGACCGCTCGCTCAGCAATGTTGTTATGTTTCCCTTAACCGAAACTAACTTCATCTTCCTTAGGTGGCCACTTAACTGGCGAATCGGAAGCTAACTTCAGCGTTGGGCTTTGTGTGTTTTCTCCAAACAAAAAAAGCCGAAACTGTCACGTGACTGTACCCCATAGTTCAAGATGGAGACTGCGCGAGCTTCACGGGTAGCTTCTGTAGCTAGCTGTTTACAATAATCACAATATGGCAAATGCGACGTCTACTGGACATTTTAATGCTAACAGCGAGAATAATAACTTAACCTGAATGCGAATTTAGCAGCTTTCGACCACAATGAAGTGAAGTTGTTTGTAAACATACAACACCTAAAGATATTCAAGATAAAAGGAAACTACTGTCAATGGTCATCAACACGAACTCATTTGAGTGAGAGGAGATCGACATGGCGCTCAGAGAGTTAAAAGTCTGTCTCCTGGGGGTAAGTCAGCATCGACTTTTAACTGAACACGTCCGACTGTACTTGTGGCGTCAAATGATCCATACTGCCGCTCTATCAGGCTGTTGATTGACAGTCTGTTTACAACGAGTAAATGTGTTGATACTTGTAATCAAGTGGGTGACATGCATTTTATTACCGTTACTGTTACTGTTTATAGGGCAGTTTAAAACTGTTAAAGCAGTCACAGGTACACAGTTGTACATGTCCAAAATGCACATAGGCTAACACATAACGATATTTTTGTCCACCAGAATCCCATTACTACATCCCTGGAATAGCATCCTCTCCATCATCTATACTCTATGAGATCAAAATTGAAAAAATCTGAAAAATATCGTTTTGTGAAACGACAATAAAATAGTAATTAAAGTGCCACAGATTTGCATAATTGTGCAATTGATGCCGTTAAAATACCATAGACAGTTTCAGGTTTTCAATTGGGAGTCCTATTGCTGTAATCACAAACTATTTACTGTACCTTGTAGTTCTAATTTTCTACTTCGGAAAATATTTGATTGATTATTCAAATGAATTACGATAGCTTATAGATGATGGAAATAATAATTGTTGTAACCCTAACCCTTGTGTGTCCTAAATAACATCACATGGTTTTTTTTTTGCTGCAGTCTATTTACAAACCAGTCAAGGAACAACATTCATCCATGTCTGTATGCATGTAACAACAGAATAAAAATCCTTCCTGAAGTAACATTCTCAAAGCCCTGTCATCATCAACTAATAAAATGAAGAAAAACAACAATGTAAGAATTACTAGGTATGCCTGTTTAACTGTCATAAAGTTAAATGCCTACAAGGAGCAGGAAGGA
>NW_022603130.1:0-24265 GCF_008692095.1 Etheostoma spectabile
TACAGAAGTACGCAGATGACACAGCCATCGTTGGGTGTATCAGGGGCAGGGAGAGGAGTCAATCGGAGTCTGGTTGGGGACTTTGCTCTCTGGTGTCGCACTAACTGCCTACAGCTCAACACCTCTAAAACACAGAGCTGGTCGTTGATTTGGGAGGGTCCAGACCAAAACCGCAACCAGTCCTGTTGGAGGAGTTGAGGTGGAGGCAGTCCAATCATACCAATACCTCGGGCTGTGGCTGGACAACAAACTGGAATGGACAACAAACAGCAGCCACCCTATACAGGAAGACACAGAGCCGGCTGTACTCCTGAGGAGGCTGCGCTCCTTTAACACACATCGCAGCAAACTGCTGTGGATGTTCTACCAGTCTGTGGTCACCAGTGTCCTCTTCTACACTGTGGTGTGGGTGGGGGGCAGCATATCAAAAGAAGGACACCCACAGGCTGGACAAACTGATCAGCGGGCCGGCTCTGTGGGTCGGCATGAGCTGGACTCACTGGTGACGGTGGCAGAGAGGACATTGGACAACTGCTGGCTATTACTTACGAAAATGCCAGCCACCCCCCTGCACACCGTCATCACCCCAGAGGAGCCGGTTCGTGGAAGGCTGCTCCTTCCCAAGTGCCGGACCAACAGACTCAAGGACTCCTTTGTCCTCATGCCATCAGACTATACAACTCCTCACTAGGGGGGAGGAGGAAATAGGGCATAGGACAAATACATACATACATACATACATAATATATACATATATACATACATACATACTGCATACACAGTACACATACATACATACATACACACAGTACACATACATACATACATACACGCACACCTAGTCACTTTTCACTTTATCACTTTATCACTTCAATACTGGACTCAACACTGACACTTTAATAACAATTTATGGTCTTTTTTGTTTTTTTATTTGACAAATGTTCTTATTGTTGTTATTATTATCATTATTGTTATTTTGTTTGTCTTTATACTGTCTTTTCTTTCTTTTTTTTAATCTATTTTTTAATTGTGTTTTTTCTTGCTAAAACTGGTGCTGGAATTTTCATTTCTTGCGGAGTCATCCCAAAAGATCAATAAGAGAGTCTAAGTCTAGTCTAAGTCTATGGACAAAATACACTTACTACTTGTTGTCTGGAGTTTGCAACTTCAGGGTTGAAAGCACTTAATTGGAAGTTGCTTTGGATATAAGCGTCAGCTAAATGACATGTAATGTCATCTAATGACCTGAGATGCACCATTACTTTCTTGCCAATAACATAGAAAGTCAAACCTCATGTATGCCCAGATCACCACAAACCCTTATTATAAACACAATATCTCTCTTTCATGCTCTTTAATACCACAGAGCGAAAACACTACAGCACAAAATTTTGTCAGAAGTACTGGGGATATATAAATAATAAAACAATGATTACAGATATAATAAATCATAAAAAATAATCAGAATATCAATAAAAAAGAAAATTACAAAAATAATTACAATATAGCCGTACGACAAATGTCGCATTTAAACCTTTTTCTCAGCACAATTGGCAATCATTATATGTATATGTATAACATGTATATGTGTATATATACATACACAAATATAGTATGTATATGCAAATGTGTGTTTAATAAATATATGTGTGTATATAAGTATCTGCCTGTATTTCTCAGCATTGAGGACACCATTAATCCTGAACCAATCTCCAACTCCATGTGCAGAAATGCAGTCCCAAACTTGCAGGACCTCCACCATTCTTCACTGTTGCCTGCAGACACTCATTATTGTAGAGCTCTCCAGCCGTTCAGCAAACAAACTGCCTTCTGCTACAGCCAAATATTTTAGATTTTGACTCATCAGTCCAGAGCACCTGCTGCCATTTTGCACCCCCACTTCCTATGTTTTCGTGTATTGTTTGAGTTGCTTGGCCTTGTTTCCATGTTGGAGGTATGGCTTTTTGACTGAAACTCTTCCGTAAGACCACTTCTGGCCAAACTTCTCTGGACATTAGATGGGTGTACCTGGGTCCCACACTGCTTTCTGCCAGTTCTGAACTGATGTCACTTCTGGACATCTTCCGATTTCAAAGGGAAATATTCGTGTTTGATGTTGATGAAGTTTCCTTGGCCGACCACTGTGCACCAGTGTGCCTTTGAATTAATGCTGGTTTGAAGGCAAAGGTTAGTAACACTAAATATAAATATAAATAATGTAAATATTTTTTTAATTGCTCACTTTGCATTTTTTAATTTATTTAATACACAATCAGCATTATAGTTTTTGAAAGTTAGTTTACAGCATTTTTTCACACCTGCCAAAGACTTTTGCACAGTACTGTGTATACATATATATGTAGTATGTAATTCTTTTATATGATTTAATGAAGGGCAAAAAAAATGTATCACTTACCAGTTTACCAAGCAGTTACTAACCAATAACTATCTAGAAAAACACATCAGTCACCACAACTCTATAATAGACATTCTGATAATGTTTTATAGATAAGATGTTTTAAAAATGGTTTCTAAAGGCTTGCAAACATTTCTTTAATTATTATTCAAAACCTAATATAGTATATGAGGGATAAATGTGTGTAACATAAACTGTAATGTTACAGCAATATTAATATAATATGAATTATAATTGAATTGCTTCTTAACAATAAAATTACAGTTTACTAATAGTTAAATGACAATTAACCAAATATTAAATGATCAATTTACCATCCATTAATGATGATTGTTATATAGTGTCACCCATTCAAACAATACAGTACAGCCATGATACAATATACAAATTAAAATGAGGGATACGAATTATTGATGGAGACTTGTATTGATCATATAAAAAAGGCAGATGAGTTGTAGAGTTTAATGGCAGAAGGCAGGTCACAAAGCGGTCGATCACGTACCTAAACTCTACCTGTCCCCTCTCCACACACCCAACAGTGACTATATCATCCGAGAATTTCTGCAGATGGCATATTTCAGTGCCGTGCTTGAAGTCTGCCGTAACAAACACAAACTGCACTGTAGTCTCACAAACTGTTTTCTGCCCGTCATATAGTAGATAGATGTTTATCCTGAGACCAGTGGAGCATCCACCTGCTGTGGTCTGAGGTGTGCCAGAACCAGTCTCTCCATTACCGTCATCATGTGAGAGGTCAGTGCTATGGGCTATGTAGTTGTTTGGTGTCATAGGATTTCTTTTTTAGGCACTGCCACGAGGCGGGATGTTTTCCACAGTGCTGGACTCTTTGAAGATGCAGGTGCAGGTGAAACGTAGCTGGAATACACATAGCTGGCTTCATCTCCAGTCTCTCCTTCAGTTGTATGTGTCCTTGCTATCCTTAGACTGTGTTTTTGATCTCTTTGCCCCGTTTGAGTTCTGCACGGTCCCCTGACATAAAGGCCCTTTTTTTCTTTTCGTTGAGTAGAGCCTTTAGGTCACTGGTTGTCCACACAGTACAATGTACTCAGAGACACAGTCTACTAATCCATCAATATCTTCACCATGTGGCTCACAGGGCAAGCCAGTTTGTGGTTTCTGTTAGTTTCTATTTGCCAGGGACCACACATTTCCTGTAATGACTGTGGGGATACAAGTTTTAAATCTCTTTTTCTTCATCCTCCGTAATACACGCTTCTACAGCCTCGCCGCCTTCTCCACCTCAGCTCCCCCGGGAGCGTTGGTAGCTTTTCTCTGAACCAAAAGAGTGGTCGCGTGTATACACAATGCCTCCAATGTTATCTGCATGGCTTCCAGTAATCATTACCGACACAAAATAAAACACATAAAAGTATTCTAACCACTGAAGAAGCATCCTGTCAAAGATGTATGTATCAAAGTTAAAGGTGCAAAAAAACACACTTAAACACGCTTAAAAACACAAAAGACAACAACTACCTTTAGCTGTTCTGACAGCAGCCACAGGCACAGCGCCACCAGAGTCTAGTATGTCGTCTGCATAGAGACATATTTTGTGGTTAAGGTTTAATTCTTGTAATGTTTTGACTATTGCAGTGGTTGTGGTCCAATAAACAAGGCACATAAGCTGATGGCTAGCTGATTTCCCCTTCTTCTAGTGTTTATACTAGGTTAACCACGACCTGACTTTAGTCCCATACTTGATAAAGCTGACAATATACATCATATGTTTTGAAAGACCAAAACCAACTAAGTGTTAATACTTTTCCCGGTACCGATTAAGACAAATTGGACATTTGAACTGCACTAACTGATCTGATTTCCGGAAGTATGATTAGAGCTAATCTCTATCCAAGTGAATGCTTGCATTAAATCTGGCCAGAAGTAGGTTAAACTTCAGATTAAATAATTTTGGCCTCCAGATTGCCCTTGGCATGGAGGAAAATGGATTACCTATACAATTTCAATGATGATGAATGGACCACCTAGACCAGACAGAATGGCAGTTATGGACAGGAGCAATCCACTGAATGATTTTGATGAAATCAACTTTTGTGACCATTTCCGTATGTTTAAAGCAAAAACAGACAAAGCTTGTGCACTCCCACTATGCAGTTCTCCATGCTGGAAGGGTGCAGCTCATGAGGATTTTCCAAAACGTTTTGTATGCTCAGTTCGAAGAAGGACAACATAGTGGAATCATACATGGTGACAGAGGGTAGGCACAGACCCACGTCTTGTTACTACCTTTCTGCAATCCCACCTGAGCGGCAGCAGTACAACCAACTCATATCGGCCTAGAGATATAATGGAGCAGATGTTTGGTGTATGGAAGAGTCGTTTCCAGTGTCTCAGAAACACATGGCGCTTTGAACCAAGAATATGCTGTATTGTGATAATTTTCCACAGCAATGCTTCACAATTACCTCAAACAGCATGGCTGCCCAGATCCTCAAAGGAACATGAGGATGAACCAGACCTTCCCATGGTTGAGGCAGACAATGACTTATGGTATGATATGGACTGATATATGGACTGGCATGCAAAGAAGCTTTTGCTTTAAGGCAATTCTCACGCAAATATATCTGAGATGATAAATACTTTAATTTGTTTAATGAAATTCCATGGCCAGATGCATGAGAAACTGGAGATGCAGTGGAGTAGCTGACCTCCTCATCTTGTCTCTGGACCTCCAAGCTCTGGTGATCATCTGAAAAATATTATATTGCTGCATTTGAGAACACTACTTTATTCATGAGCTGAGTTCATGACATAGTTTGGTTATGGATTACAAATATAACTGACAACATTATATATTTCCTTCAGTCTGAGGATGCCACATGTTGAATGTCCGTCCCACCAAATAAGGTCTAAATGATCATCATAAGGGATACCTTCTGGCTATCAATGATCGCAGTAAACATGTCTCCTTGGTCATCGGTCTCTGGTCTTTCTGGGGTTCCACCACCAGTCTTGAAACGCTTCCTACTATAACAGCATTTGTCAAAAAAAAACAAATGCAAGTATATTTTCAAAGCTTAGAAAAAAGACAATTTAAAAAATATGAATAATTATGTATGATACTGTTTGTTACATCTTGGGATCCCATTAAAGCAACCTTTCAGAGTGACTGATTTGTAAAAGTAGGCGGACATTAATATAGTTTCTAAATTGTCCTTTTGCTTACTTACATTAGAGTTTTAATTAAAAAATGAAAGCCCAAGCATTCTTTTTCTTGTTTACATGCTGTTTGTTCTCAATGATTGGGTGGTTTGAAACAATTTGCTTCAAGAGGTTTTTTTCAAAATCTCTGAAAATCTTTGAACGTTTTCTTTTACCATTGTACATGTGTTTGGTTGGGGGAGTTACCCCAGTTCCACACAATGTTATGTCTGTCCCTAAGGTCCATCCCTGGTTTTGAAGCATCATCAGGTCAGCACCATGCACATCATTACTCTAATCAGGCTTCACAAGAACAACTGTTTTGTCCTTATTAACCTTAGTCTGCAACGCCTTAGTCAAAACTAATTAATCTCACATTAACCAGTGTGTCAGAAGCCAATTTTTAAAGACTGAATTCATTAAGTAGAATTAGCCTTGTCCTGATTTATTTTGAAATCTGTCCGGGAAACCGCCCCTGACTTCCTGACTTTGTGGCTCTCTCATGTGTGACTGTCAGAATGTCTGATGGCCAATGACATCATGAGGTTTGAAATTTAAGGTGTAAAATATGAAACAACAGTTGCTAATGTACTTACTTTGTGTTTAATTTTGTGTTAGGAATTAAAAAAGAGTGAGCCGCAACATTCCCATGGACACTACAGGGGAGTCACCTTGTCCCTGCAGAACATTGCAGCGCTTCCTGCCTTCCTCTTCCTGCCTCTCTGTCCAGCCTCCTCTTTACTACTACTTCCTCTTTATATCTGCGTCACTACATCCACACTACTACACCTGCAGAGTCTGCTGACTGGTTCAACTGATCCTGCCTCTGCTACGTTGACGTGGGACTGAAACCACACTGACCTCTGGAGGTTTGACATAAAAACATCAGTCATGTTCCCACTATTTATCTACTCTGCAAGGCCATCCCAGTAGAGGAGCTGCAGCAATCTCCACCCCCCCGTAGATCACCTGAGCGTAAACCAGGAAATGAGGACTGCGGCAAGTGTAGTGTCCTTCAAATGCTCACCTTCAACTTTAGACCGTCTCAGCCCTGTATACATTCTTTGCATACTTTGCATGATAATGGGAATCAGTTCACCTGTCAAATGTGAGCATGTTTATCTGATGCTTATCAAAGACACATTCCCAACTCACAGTAAAACACAATACAAAGCAGAGGTCTGCACTGGGACAGTGTGACAAGACAAAGGAAGAAAAGATGAGTGGAATTCATCCTTTTCACATTTCTCCAGTTTCTCATCGTACCGACACGTCTGATCGGGTAGTTAGTCTAAATCTTTTTTACCAGCATGAAATCCTGTTATCAGTAGCAACAAAACATTTCCACGTACAGGATGGAACATACACACACGCACACACACACACAGAAAGAGAGAGAGTATCAGATTGCAGGAGGCTGTGTCCTCCAGATGTCTTCGGTGATGGAAAAGTACCGTCATACCCAGTGGAGCCTCACATCCTTTTGGGAGAGGGGATTGAATGATTAGCTCGTCTTCACTTTCATTTGCTCTCTTCTCTCCTGTTCTTATGTCCTGCTTCTGTTCTTTGAAAACTGCTGACTAGGACATTTTTTCAGCTCCTGCTGCACGAGCAGAGAATTAGTTCAATGCTCACTTACTATGGCATATCCACATGATGTATTGCGATGAACTCATGACACACTTACAATTTTTAATGACTTCTAAAATCTCAAAGAGTACATCTTTGTTAACCGCCTGTTAACGTTCAAAGATGGTGTACTGCCACAGAGAGTAGATTTGGCGTATCATGTGAGCGAGTACATTAAACCACTGTTTAGACAGGCGACAGAGGTTTGGACATGTTTCTGGGTCTTATCAGGGTAAAAGAACGTATGCAAAGTGTGCAAGGCAAGGCAGAGGCTCCCACAATTGATATGTATCAAAGAGACATGGTTAAAGCCCCGCCTAGATTTTGTAATCCCAGTTTATGTATGTGTGAGATTAGAACAACATTTGTTAATATTGGTTGGCACATTGCCTATTTCACGTTGCTCTATTTTGAAACAAAACCTAGGCTGGGTCGGTAAACACAGACGTCATGACTTCACAGCTGGGCGAGAAGACAAAATATCTCAAACGAACTAAAGAAAAATCTGTGTATGATTCGTTCATTTGTTTTTCAAAATAAAAACAAAAATTTAGAAAAGCAAAAATCAAATCAAAATCTATTTATATAGCACTTTACAGCAACCAGCAGGTATCCAAAGTGCTTAACATCAGAGACCAAGAGTAAAAACAAAAAATGACTTGTTTTAACAATTTCCGAATTTGTGCTCAAAGGACGCAAAAAAAACGATAACGAGCGTTTCCTCCGATTTTTATATTTTTTTAACTAATAAAAAGTAAAAGTAGTATATAACTTCCTAGTGACCCGGAAGTGACATACTTGAATGTATATTCAGATATAATATACATTTGATCATGCACAACAAAACTTGCAAGTATTAAATCCCCCTTCCACTACCATGGATAGTGCCATCCGGCCAGCCATGCCAGAACACGTATTTATGAACTTCAACATCCAATGGAAAATAATCTCAAAATGTAGTGAGAATGAAAGCGCTCTCAAGCCGTAGAGATGAGTTTACTTTGCAAATTTTTAATCTTGGACTTTTATGAGTAATAAACATTTGTCAGATTTTCTATTGCAATTTGTGGGAGATTCCCTCCTTTTTTTCTTACAAAATGCTTGTACTATCTCCCCCCGCTGAGAGACATCTTCGCCGCAAAAAAAAAGTAGATGCCAGCTCATGAAATAATACAGTCCCTGACAAAAGTCTTGTCGCTTGTGTACAAATTGACCTGAAGTGCCGCTGAAATACATTTCTAATCAAGATTTATTTACAAGAAATGGCTCATTTTAATCCCAACAGCTTTTGTAATAATGTTTCAGTGCAAAAAGAAACTGTCAAAAAGTATTCTAATATTCACAGCTTGGTAAAGCCCATTGAGTCAATTTTTGCAAAGACATAAGTGTTGTCGCCTTGTCATATGAGCTTCACCTGGGACTAATAATGGATCAATTAGGTCTCAGGTGTGTATAAAAACAACCCCAGTACACTAGACCTTCACATCAACTGCAACTAGACCTCTGCAAACATGCCTAAGATTCACCCTGAGACTAAGGTTTTGATTATTGAGAAGCTGAAGACCAGATCCACTGCTGATGTGGCAGACACCTTCAATGCGTCTCAGCGTCAAGTACAGAGGATTAAAAAAACATTTGAAGACACTGGAGACGTTTTTGACAAGCCCAGGTCAGGCAGACCCCGCAAGACAACTGCTCGAGAGGACCGTTTGTTGGCTCGAAAATCCAAGGCCAGCCCATTTTCTACTGCAGCAGAGCTCCACAAGACCTGGTCCCCTGAAGTCCCTGTGTCAACCAGAACGGTTTGTCGGATTCTGTCTCAAAATGGCCTCCATGGTCGAATCAGTGCCCAGAAGCCAGCACTAAACAAAAGTCAATTGAAAAACCGTGTGGTATTTGCCAAGGCCCACAGCCTGCTTACAGGATGGACGCTGGAGAAGTGGAAGAAAGTGGATTTTCAGATGAATCTTCTGTTGAATTACACCACAGTCGCCGCAAATATTTCAGGAGACCTACTGGAACCCGCATGGATCCAAGATTCACCCAGAAAACAGTGAAGTTTGGTGGCGGAAAAATCATGGTCTGGGGTTACATCCAGTATGGGTGTGCGAGAGATCTGCAGGTGGAAGGCAACATCAATAGTCTCAAATACCAAGAAATCTTAGCTACCTCTATATTCCCAACCATAAAAGAGGCCAAATTCTCCAGCAGGATGGTGCTCCATCCATACTTCCATCTCCACTTCAAAGTTCCTCAAGGTGAAGAAGATCAAGATGCTCCAGGATTGGCCGGCCCAGTCACCAGACATGAACATCATTGAGCATATGTGGGGTAGGATGAAAGAGGAAGCATGGAAGACCAAACCAAAGAATATTGATGAACTCTGGGAGGCATGCAAGACTGCTTTCCTAGCTATTCCTGATGACTTCATCAACACATTGTATGAATCCTTGCCAAACCGCATGGATGCAGTCCTTTAAGCTCATGGAAGTCATACAAGATATTAAATTTGAATCTCACAGCACCACTATTTAATTTGCTGACATATTTTAGTATTTGTAGTAAATTTGTTCAATTCTGTATAGGCGACAAAAACTTTTGTCTTGCCAAAATTTGACCTTTCTGTCTTGTTTAATTATAAATCTTTTTTCAGTGAAACTAATTTATTTCAGTGCATTGAACATCATTTGGGAGGGTTTTAGCTTTTCATATGAGCTATTTCTTAAACCAATTGATTAATTAAAAGTCAGGTTAATAGCAGGTGTTTTCTACAAAATAGACAAGCGACAAGACTTTTGTCAGGGACTGTAGACTTTCAGTTCACGGCTGTAACGTTACTGTTACACTAACGTGACATCGCCACGATCTGATCCCAGCAACTTTCTATTGCTGCCTTTGACTATCATTTTGGGTTATTTGTTGATATGAAAGCAAAAACAGTGTCACAACACCCAGGATTTGTAAGAAAAAACATATATTTTTAAAAGTAAGTAAGTTTGATTAAACACAATGAACAGAGTGTAATTTGACAACTGTTCTTTTTTATTTATTTTATAACTACGTTCCAGTGACTACCTGGTTGGAAAGCGGCTACAGAATTACACAGAGAGTTCCATATTCATTGGGGATGGTTTGGCCTGCCCCCTATGATTGGTTGAACTGAACCTATTGAACTGGTGACCCATTTAGGTAGAGTCTTACGTTAGGCATGAATGAACTCAGCAGAGACTTCCTTTTTCCATGTCAATACGTACATAAAAGCTCATTGAGCAATACCCAAACCCAACAGGAGGTCTGCCATTTGGAATTGAAAGTTTGAAATTAGTGCAATTTTGGCCATTTCCACATGACATACTTTAATGAACCCCTCCTAGAGATTTCATCAAATCAACTTCAAATTTGGTCTGTGCCATCTTAAAGCCCTGCCACACACAAACCGTTTTTTACATGCATTTTTTGAAATATGTTAGGTCCATATGTGTTTGTATTATGTGCTGAATGTGAAAATAAACTGCTATCTCCTTTGTCAGCTCTAGCCACTCATTACTATTCAGGAGCTCGCCCAGGTGTGCTGGGTAAATGATGCTGATAGCCAGGCTCTCACTGACCAGCTGTTAGCCAATCAGAGTCAAGCAGCTTAGCTCATTGAATATTAATGACAACTGGCACAAATCGAGTCTTCCTGCTGGCTTTCTATACCACACTACAATGGTTAGAAACCAGTTAAACCAAGGCATTTTTTCAACAACTTTTTACACAGTCCATGATTGAACATGATTAGACATTACCACAGGTAATAAACTTTGTATGGCAGGGCTCCTTAAAGATGAAATATATTTAAAAAAGTTTTGTCATAGAGCATGGCTGTGGCATGGCGGCCATTTTGTCCGTTTGGAAACAGTAAACGATTTGTAGTGTCTGATTGCACGTCGCAAGGAGTGGTGCAGAGGAGTGAAGAGCCCAACGCTTTCAACCGTTTCCCATTTCTACAGCAGGGGCCAGTTTGAGTGTATTTAAAGGAGAATTCCGTACAATTTTTACCCGAGTCTTGATTGCTAGATGTATTCTGCACATGAGTACTGTCAATAGGAAAAATATAAAAACACCAAAAAAACCAAAATCGGTGCTAGCAAACTTGAGTTGTTATAGGAAATGGCCAGCGTTCCAGTTAGCTAAATGCCAGTTGTGGGGCCATGTTCTAAAGAGGGCCTTTGTGCCTCTAAACAGACACAAAATGCAATTATAATGTCTGTGCAACATGAACAGCACACTTGTGCTGAAGAGATGTGATTTCAACTCAGATATTATGAAGAAACGATTTAAATTCCAAGTTTGTACTGTCTTCTACCTCGTATGGATCTTGCCGATTGCTAGCTCGGCCTGCTAGCTGCACAGTGGTCGTCCTGCAACAACTGAATTCCCACTGGACTTCAGCGCGAGACTAGAGCTAGCCTTCTGTAACGCTATTACTGTGCAAGCCACAGGCATCATTTGGACCGTTTTTATGTAGTTACATAGTCACTGATATGGCCATAGCCACTACAGTGCTCAATTACCTATATTTGAGTTTTCGTCATGAAGGCATGACCCTTCCTACCGCACAGACCTCAACTGCCAAGCCTCCTTCTAACCAACACCAGATCCATCGCACACAAAATGGATGATCTCAGCATAGCAACAAACAACTACACACAGAACTTGTGCTTAATGATTATCACCAAAACCTGGCGGAACCCCCTCATCCCGGACGCCGCTGTGCAGCTAGCAGGCCGAGCTAGCTACCGCCAGGATCGAGACAAGGTAGATGACAGTACAGACTTTGAATTTAAACGGTTTCTTCACAATGTCTGAGTTGTAAACGCATGTTCGTGTTGCGCAGAAAATTTAATTGCATTTTGTGTCTGTTAAGAGGCACAAAGGCACTCTTTAGAACATGCCCCCACAACTGGCATTTTAGCTAACTGGTAGCTCTGGCCATTAGCTGCAGCAACTCTAGTTTGCTAGCACCAATTTTTTTTTCTTCTTCTCCTATTGACTGTACTCAGAGACATCTAGCAAAGATTTGGGTAAAAAACGCCCGGAATTCTCCTTTAAACCCGCCTGTTTACCAGAAGAGTCAGCTTGGCTCCTCTGTATTGACTCCAGCATGTTCCAGATGGAGGGAGCAAACAGAGCAGAACCTTTTGCTCCCTGATTGGACAGTTTGAGTTTCTCCTCTGATTGAACGTCAGTGGGCAACGTGTTGATTTGCTAGTCAGCTCAGGCGTACAAACAGGGTCAAAGTTTGTGCCAGAGTTGCTTTGGTATAGAAGATCTTTGTTCATATTCATAACTCATGCTTTGTGCTTGTAACGTCATGTTCGCACAGGCACAGAGGAAATTTGTGAAACCTCACGGTTGAAAATATTCCTCCACAAATTTGAATTACACATGCACGATATAAATAATTCTACAGCTACAAAACTTTTTGGCATGCACAAAATAAATCTACAGTTACAAAACGTTTTTACACTCACAAACTTTTTTGACACATAAAATTACGCATAACTCTTATTTGAGCCCATACAACTCCCCCGCCCACACTGCTGTACGCACATAGAGATTTCTCAATGTATAGACGTGAGGATGCTTGCTGTAGGCTGCCATTCCTGTGAAACAGGAACCTAGGTCATGTATGCTGGTTTCCCTGGTGGAGTAAAGAATGGGATGAAGCTGTAAGGAGTAGAAAAACTGCATAAAGAAGATTAAGAAAGTATCCAATTTTGGTTAATGCACAAGGTGCAAAGATGAATAGTTGGAGGAAGTTTTGTGGTACGCTAGGCCCTGAGACTTCAGTAAGGGATTTGTGGTCAGCTCTATGTAAAATTTCAGAGGTCTATAAAAGAAGGTTGATACAAGTGTTACAACAGGGTGAGGTGGTAGCAGGCTTTCAATAAGGAAAAGCAGATATGTGTGTTGACAGTTTTCAAGCAGAGCCTAGATCAGAGAATATCGGAGTTTAGAGGCGTAGGAAAGAAACTGAGTTGATGGTAGTTAATCAGTGGAAGCTAGAAAAGAGTTTAGAAAATGATAATCCTATTCCTATTAATCTCTTTTTACTATAAGAGTTGAAGGATGCATTATGTCGGGGGCAAATACTACCCCGGGAAGAGATAGGCCGTCTTCTGAGTTAATTAAACATCTGGATGACACTGTACTTGAGGAAATCTTAGCTGTGTTTTAATACTGTGTGGGCAGAGGGTTATTTGCCAAAGGAATGGAACATGCAGTTGTGGTCCCTATCTTGAAGCCAGGCAGAGAAGATAATTCATATCGCCCATAATGCTCACAGCAGTGCTCAGTAAAATTATGGAGAGGATGGTAACCAAAAACTAGTTTCTTTTTTTAGAAACCAGAGGACTCTTTGCTGATTTACAGAATGGCTTCAGGAATGGAAGCTCTACAATAGAGTCAGTAGCAGTTACGGATCAGGATATTGGGAAAGCATGTGACACTTTGTGGAAGGAGAGATGAATGATTCAAATATTTGACTTGGGAGTTCGGGGACTGATGTTTAATTGGATTAAGTTTTGTTTTTAATTAAAAGAACAATACAAGTAATGGTTGGTAGTGCCAGCTCTAAGAGTATACAGAGTGGATCCCCGCAGGGAAGTGGGGATTAGATGTGGTGCAGGCGAAGGCTTTGAAGCTTTGCTGTGGGGCCTTCAGAACTTGAACTTGTTATTGGAGAAATGCCCTTAGGCAGGTAGAAAAATCTAACGCTCATCCTGACATTGTAAATGAAATGTACTGTATGTTTTTTAGAATTGGGTTTGCTTGTAACATCAATTTAGGGTGATGGGGAATGAGCAGGGGGACTTCATTGCAAAGGAGAGTTTAAGGGTAAGTACCATTTTTTTCAACCTGGTCCCTTTTTTCTTTATTTTTTGTGTCTAAGTGACTGATGTGAACAAAAATCTTTGAAATTGGTTCAGTATTAAGCAATATTGCTGCAGCAGTGAAACCTGCAGGCTCAGATGATCAATATTCTAAGTGTCTGACAACATTATAGAACTTCATCACAGTTAGCTCAGATGACACCGGGGTGGCATGGATGTTCAGTTCTGTTGGGTGCCACTGTGCCAGCACGTTAGGGGGTGAAAGGGAACAAGGGTGCAGAAACTCAAAGAGGCATTAGCCTACTAAAGGAAATAACAGTTCCATTCCACTTGGACAATGAAAAGGAAAAGCTGTTGCTAGGAACAAAGGAAATGAAATATGGCAGAAATATGGGAGTAAGACAGGAAACGAATGAGATAGTACTGAGTAGTAGCCGTTTCTCAAAGTCAAGGAAGGATACTTGGCTTTGAGAAACGGCTCCTATGTAAGTTCAATATTTGACCTGTGGAGGGCAGTAATACGCTTAGCAGCGTCTACACTGCCGGAATCCCACAATAACATGAAGAAGAATCACGTGACTTCGTGGCCTCGACAGTCTAGCTACTCTGTTGTAATGAGGTGGACACGAATACATATTTAGTTCAATTATATTTTAGAAACAGCTATGGATATAACGCTGTACCTTATAGCTGCTGCCGTCCTCAGTGTCCTCATTTTGTTTGCGTTGAATGTCCGTCCCACCAAATAAGGTCTAAATGATCATCATAAGGGATACCTTCTGGCTATCAATGATCGCAGTAAACATGTCTCCTTGGTCATCGGTCTCTGGTCTTTCTGGGGGTCCACCACCAGTCTTGAAACGCTTCCTACTAGTAACAGCATTTGTCAAAAAAAAACAAATGCAAGTATATTTTCAAAGCTTAGAAAAAAAGACAATTTAAAAAATATGAATAATTATGTATGATACTGTTTGTTACATCTTTGGATCCCATTAAAGCAACCTTTCAGAGTGACTGATTTGTAAAAGTAGGCGGACAATTAATATAGTTTCTAAATTGTCCTTTTTGCTTACTTACATTAGAGTTAAATTAATTAAAAATGAAAGCCCAAGCATTCTTTTTCTTGTTTACATGCTGTTTGTTCTCAATGATTGGGTGGTTTGAAACAATTTGCTTCAAGAGGTTTTTTTCAAAATCTCTGAAAATCTTTGAACGTTTTCTTTTACCATTGTACATTGTTTGGTTGGGGGAGTTACCCCAGTTCCACACAATGTTAATGTCTCCTAAGGGTCCATCCCTGGTTTTTGAAGCATCATCAGGTCAGCACCAAGTGCACATCATTACTCTAATCAGGCTTCACAAAGAACAACTGTTTTGTCCTTATTAACCTTAGTCTGCAACGCCTTAGTCTAAAACTAATTAATCTCACATTAACCAGTGTGTCAGAAAGCCAATTTTTAAAGACTGAATTCATTTAAGTAGAATTAGCCTTGTCCTGATTTATTTTGAAATCTGTCCGGGAAACCGCCCCTGACTTCCTGACTTTGTGGCTCTCTCATGTGTGACTGTCAGAATGTCTGATGGCCAATGACATCATGAGGTTTGAAATTTAAGGTGTAAAATATGAAACAAACAGTTGCTAATGTACTTACTTTGTGTTTAATTTTGTGTTAGGAATTAAAAAAAGAGTGAGCCGCAAACATTCCCATGGACACTACAGGGGAGTCACCTTGTCCCTGCAGAACATTGCAGCGCTTCCTGCCTTCCTCTTCCTGCCTCTCTGTCCAGCCTCCTCTTTACTACTACTTCCTCTTTATATCTGCGTCACTACATCCACACTACTACACCTGCAGAGTCTGCTGACTGGTTCAACTGATCCTGCCTCTGCTACGTTGACGTGGGACTGAAACCACACTGACCTCTGGAGGTTTGACATAAAAACATCAGTCATGTTCCCACTATTTATCTACTCTGCAAGGCCATCCCAGTAGAGGAGCTGCAGCAATCTCCACCCCCCCGTAGATCACCTGAGCGGTAAACCAGGAAATGAGGACTGCGGCAAGTGTAGTGTCCTTCAAATGCTCACCTTCAACTTTAGACCGTCTCAGCCCTGTATACATTCTTTGCATACTTTGCATGATAATGGGAATCAGTTCACCTGTCAAATGTGAGCATGTTTATCTGATGCTTATCAAAGACACATTCCCAACTCACAGTAAAACACAATACAAAGCAGAGGTCTGCACTGGGACAGTGTGACAAGACAAAGGAAGAAAAGATGAGTGGAATTCATCCTTTTCACATTTCTCCAGTTTCTCATCGTACCGACACGTCTGATCGGGTAGTTAGTCTAAATCTTTTTTACCAGCATGAAATCCTGTTATCAGTAGCAACAAAACATTTCCACGTACAGGATGGAACATACACACACGCACACACACACACAGAAAGAGAGAGAGTATCAGATTGCAGGAGGCTGTGTCCTCCAGATGTCTTCGGTGATGGAAAAGTACCGTCATACCCAGTGGAGCCTCACATCCTTTTGGGAGAGGGGATTGAATGATTAGCTCGTCTTCACTTTCATTTGCTCTCTTCTCTCCTGTTCTTATGTCCTGCTTCTGTTCTTTGAAAACTGCTGACTAGGACATTTTTTCAGCTCCTGCTGCACGAGCAGAGAATTAGTTCAATGCTCACTTACTATGGCATATCCACATGATGTATTGCGATGAACTCATGACACACTTACAATTTTTAATGACTTCTAAAATCTCAAAGAGTACATCTTTGTTAACCGCCTGTTAACGTTCAAAGATGGTGTACTGCCACAGAGAGTAGATTTGGCGTATCATGTGAGCGAGTACATTAAACCACTGTTTAGACAGGCGACAGAGGTTTGGACATGTTTCTGGGTCTTATCAGGGTAAAAGAACGTATGCAAAGTGTGCAAGGCAAGGCAGAGGCTCCCACAATTGATATGTATCAAAGAGACATGGTTAAAGCCCCGCCTAGATTTTGTAATCCCAGTTTATGTATGTGTGAGATTAGAACAACATTTGTTAATATTGGTTGGCACATTGCCTATTTCACGTTGCTCTATTTTGAAACAAAACCTAGGCTGGGTCGGTAAACACAGACGTCATGACTTCACAGCTGGGCGAGAAGACAAAATATCTCAAACGAACTAAAGAAAAATCTGTGTATGATTCGTTCATTTGTTTTTCAAAATAAAAACAAAAATTTAGAAAAGCAAAAATCAAATCAAAATCTATTTATATAGCACTTTACAGCAACCAGCAGGTATCCAAAGTGCTTAACATCAGAGACCAAGAGTAAAAACAAAAAATGACTTGTTTTAACAATTTCCGAATTTGTGCTCAAAGGACGCAAAAAAAACGATAACGAGCGTTTCCTCCGATTTTTATATTTTTTTAACTAATAAAAAAGTAAAAAGTAGTATATAACTTCCTAGTGACCCGGAAGTGACATACTTGAATGTATATTCAGATATAAATATACATTTGATCATGCACAACAAAACTTGCAAGTATTAAATCCCCCTTCCACTACCATGGATAGTGCCATCCGGCCAGCCATGCCAGAACACGTATTTATGAACTTCAACATCCAATGGAAAATAATCTCAAAATGTAGTGAGAATGAAAGCGCTCTCAAGCCGTAGAGATGAGTTTACTTTGCAAATTTTTAATCTTGGACTTTTATGAGTAATAAACATTTGTCAGATTTTCTATTGCAATTTGTGGGAGATTCCCTCCTTTTTTTCTTACAAAATGCTTGTACTATCTCCCCCCGCTGAGAGACATCTTCGCCGCAAAAAAAAAGTAGATGCCAGCTCATGAAATAATACAGTCCCTGACAAAAGTCTTGTCGCTTGTGTACAAATTGACCTGAAGTGCCGCTGAAATACATTTCTAATCAAGATTTATTTACATACATTACATACATTTCCACATGACATACTTTAATGAACCCCTCCTAGAGATTTCATCAAATCAACTTCAAATTTGGTCTGTGCCATCTTAAAGCCCTGCCACACAAAACCGTTTTTTACATGCATTTTTTGAAATATGTTAGGTCCATATGTGTTTGTATTATGTGCTGAATGTGAAAATAAACTGCTATCTCCTTTGTCAGCTCTAGCCACTCATTACTATTCAGGAGCTCGCCCAGGTGTGCTGGGTAAATGATGCTGATAGCCAGGCTCTCACTGACCAGCTGTTAGCCAATCAGAGTCAAGCAGCTTAGCTCATTGAATATTAATGACAACTGGCACAAATCGAGTCTTCCTGCTGGCTTTCTATACCACACTACAATGGTTAGAAACCAGTAAACCAAGGCATTTTTTCAACAACTTTTTTTACACAGTCCATGATTGAACATGATTAGACATTACCACAAGGTAATAAACTTTGTATGGCAGGGCTCCTTAAAGATGAAAATATATTTAAAAAAGTTTTGTCATAGAGCATGGCTGTGGCATGGCGGCCATTTTGTCCGTTTGGAAACAGTAAACGATTTGTAGTGTCTGATTGCACGTCGCAAGGAGTGGTGCAGAGGAGTGAAGAGCCCAACGCTTTTCAACCGTTTCCCATTTCTACAGCAGGGGCCAGTTTGAGTGTATTTAAAGGAGAATTCCGTACAATTTTTACCCGAGTCTTGATTGCTAGATGTATTCTGCACATGAGTACTGTCAATAGGAAAAATATAAAAACACCAAAAAACAACCAAAATCGGTGCTAGCAAACTTGAGTTGTTATAGGAAATGGCCAGCGTTCCCAGTTAGCTAAAATGCCAGTTGTGGGGCCATGTTCTAAAGAGGGCCTTTGTGCCTCTAAACAGACACAAAATGCAATTATAATGTCTGTGCAACATGAACAGCACACTTGTGCTGAAGAGATGTGATTTCAACTCAGATATATGAAGAACGATTTAAATTCCAAGTTTGTACTGTCTTCTACCTCGTATGGATCTTGCCGATTGCTAGCTCGGCCTGCTAGCTGCACAGTGGTCGTCCTGCAACAACTGAATTCCCACTGGACTTCAGCGCGAGACTAGAGCTAGCCTTCTGTAACGCTATTACTGTGCAAGCCACAGGCATCATTTGGACCGTTTTTATGTAGTTACATAGTCACTGATATGGCCATAGCCACTACAGTGCTCAATTACCTATATTTGAGTTTTCGTCATGAAGGCATGACCCTTCCTACCGCACAGACCTCAACTGCCAAGCCTCCTTCTAACCAACACCAGATCCATCGCACACAAAATGGATGATCTCAGCATAGCAACAAACAACTACACACAGAACTTGTGCTTAATGATTATCACCAAAACCTGGCGGAACCCCCTCATCCCGGACGCCGCTGTGCAGCTAGCAGGCCGAGCTAGCTACCGCCAGGATCGAGACAAGGTAGATGACAGTACAGACTTTGAATTTAAACGGTTTCTTCACAATGTCTGAGTTGTAAACGCATGTTCGTGTTGCGCAGAAAATTTAATGCATTTTGTGTCTGTTAAGAGGCACAAAGGCACTCTTTAGAACATGCCCCCACCTGGCATTTTAGCTAACTGGTAGCTCTGGCCATTAGCTGCAGCAACTCTAGTTTGCTAGCACCAATTTTTTTTCTTCTTCTCCTATTGACTGTACTCAGAGACATCTAGCAAAGATTTGGGTAAAAAACGCCCGGAATTCTCCTTTAAAACCTGCTGTTACCAGAAGAGTCAGCTTGGCTCCTCTGTATTGACTCCAGCATGTTCCAGATGGAGGGAGCAAACAGAGCAGAACCTTTTGCTCCCTGATTGGACAGTTTGAGTTTCTCCTCTGATTGAACGTCAGTGGGCAACGTGTTGATTTGCTAGTCAGCTCAGGCGTACAAACAGGGTCAAAGTTTGTGCCAGAGTTGCTTTGGTATAGAAGATCTTTGTTCATATTCATAACTCATGCTTTGTGCTTGTAACGTCATGTTCGCACAGGCACAGAGGAAATTTGTGAAACCTCACGGTTGAAAATATTCCTCCACAAATTTGAATTACACATGCACGATATAAATAATTCTACAGCTACAAAACTTTTTGGCATGCACAAAATAAATCTACAGTTACAAAACGTTTTTACACTCACAAACTTTTTTGACACATAAAATTACGCATAACTCTATTTGAGCCCATACAACTCCCCGCCCACACTGCTGTACGCACATAGAGATTTCTCAAATGTATAGACGTGAGGATGCTTGCTGTAGGCTGCCATTCCTGTGAAACAGGAACCTAGGTCATGTATGCTGGTTTCCCTGGTGGAGTAAAGAATGGGATGAAGCTGTAAGGAGTAGAAAAACTGCATAAAGAAGATTAAGAAAGTATCCAATTTTGGTTAATGCACAAGGGTGCAAAGATGAATAGTTGGAGGAAGTTTTGTGGTACGCTAGGCCCTGAGACTTCAGTAAGGGATTTGTGGTCAGCTCTATGTAAAATTTCAGAGGTCTATAAAAGAAGGTTGATACAAGTGTTACAACAGGGTGAGGTGGTAGCAGGCTTTCAATAAGGAAAAGCAGATATGTGTGTTGACAGTTTTCAAGCAGAGCCTAGATCAGAGAATATCGGAGTTTAGAGGCGTAGGAAAAGAACTGAGTTGATGGTAGTTAATCAGTGGAAGCTAGAAAAGAGTTTAGAAAATGATAATCCTATTATCTCTTTTTACTATAAGAGTTGAAGGATGCAATTATGTCGGGGGCAAATACTACCCCGGGGAAGAGATAGGCCGTCTTCTGAGTTAATTAAACATCTGGATGACACTGTACTTGAGGAAATCTAGCTGTGTTTTAATACTGTGTGGGCAGAGGGTTATTTGCCAAGGAATGGAAACATGCAGTTGTGGTCCCTATCTTGAAGCCAGGCAGAGAAGATAATTCATATCGCCCATAATGCTCACAGCAGTGCTCAGTAAAATTATGGAGAGGATGGTAACCAAAAAACTAGTTTCTTTTTTTAGAAACCAGAGGACTCTTTGCTGATTTACAGAATGGCTTCAGGAATGGAAGCTCTACAATAGAGTCAGTAGCAGTTACGGATCAGGATATTGGGAAAGCATGTGACACTTTGTGGAAGGAGAGATGAATGATTCAAATATTTGACTTGGGAGTTCGGGGACTGATGTTTAATTGGATTAAGTTTTGTTTTTAATTAAAAGAACAATACAAGTAATGGTTGGTAGTGCCAGCTCTAAGAGTATACAGAGTGGATCCCGCAGGGAAGTGGGGATTAGATGTGGTGCAGGCGAAGGCTTTGAAGCTTTGCTGTGGGGCCTTCAGAACTGAACTTGTTATTGGAGAAATGCCCTTAGGCAGGTAGAAAAATCTAACGCTCATCCTGACATTGTAAATGAAATGTACTGTATGTTTTTTAGAATGGGTTTGCTTGTAACATCAATTTAGGGTGATGGGGAATGAGCAGGGGGACTTCATTGCAAAGGAGAGTTTAAGGGTAAGTACCATTTTTTCAACCTGGTCCCTTTTTTCTTTATTTTTTGTGTCTAAGTGACTGATGTGAACAAAAATCTTTGAAATGGTTCAGTATTAAGCAATATTGCTGCAGCAGTGAAACCTGCAGGCTCAGATGATCAATATTCTAAGTGTCTGACAACATTATAGAACTTCATCACAGTTAGCTCAGATGACACCGGGGTGGCATGGATGTCAGTTCTGTTGGGTGCCACTGTGCCAGCACGTTAGGGGGTGAAAGGGAACAAGGGTGCAGAAACTCAAAAGAGGCATTAGCCTACTAAAGGAAATAACAGTTCCAATTCCACTTGGACAATGAAAAGGAAAAGCTGTTGCTAGGAACAAAGGAAATGAAATATGGCAGAAATATGGGAGTAAGACAGGAAACGAATGAGATAGTACTGAGTAGTAGCCGTTTCTCAAAGTCAAGGAAGGATACTTGCTTTGAGAAACGGCTCCTATGTAAGTTCAATATTTGACCTGTGGAGGGCAGTAATACGCTTAGCAGCGTCTACACTGCCGGAATCCCCAATAACATGAAGAAGAATCACGTGACTTCGTGGCCTCGACAGTCTAGCTACTCTGTTGTAATGAGGTGGACACGAATACATATTTAGTTCAATTATATTTTAGAAACAGCTATGGATATAACGCTGTACCTTATAGCTGCTGCCGTCCTCAGTGTCCTCATTTTGTTTGCGTTGAAGTTACGGAGGAAACACAGGAAAGTAAGGAGCTAGCTAAAGCTAACGTAACTTGCACTGGTGAAATAACGTTAACGCCAATTGTTGACTATTAGCATAGCTAGTCGTTAACAAGCTGTTTGTAAAGTTAACCTACTTTTTCGACACAGTGTCATATTTTGAAGTTATAATAAATATTTAAGAAGTGAAAGGAAACATTAAAGCTGGAATATTCTCCGCTCTAACGTCAGTTAATTTTTTCCTTAGCGATATTAGGCAACGTCAGCTAACAACTGTCAACCTGTCCTTAACTACGGAGTTGTCGAATTATTTTTTCATCTGTTAACAATTTTATTGGAGACAAGTGATTACATCTCTATTATACTCGTAAACTCAGTTATACAAGACGAGGTTTACTTTGTTTATGCATAAGCTTACTGCAAAGTTGTAATATTTTATGCATTTGATAAACTTAATGTATTCTTCGGCTACATTCAGAAGATTAACGCACCTATATAGTCAGGACTGGGCAAATTCTTATATATATTGATACATTTGGATTTGGATCAGAATTTGGGGCGATAATGTCATCCTAACATGAAACCTATTTCACGAAAGATACATTGTTGCGGTTTTTTATGCCTGAAGGTTTTTAACCCTTGTGTTGTCCTCCCGGGTCAAAAATGGCCAAAAAATTAACTTCTTCGTCCCTTTTTCAGACTTTTTTTTTAGTTTCCACTAACAGCACCTTACCAGTTTTACTACTTTTGGAATTCATGGTCAATAACCCTCATTTAAATAGAATTATACCTAATATTTGAGTTAAAAAAGCAGAAATTATGAATTATTTTGACTAATGAAAGTGATCAGTTGTATTTGCAAAGAACGTTGTAAGGAATCCACTCCATTTGTTGTGGTAATTTGGTTAAATAGAAACTCATATTTCAGATATTGACATTTTTTAAAGGGTCAGATTTTTTAGTATTCACTAACACCACCTTACTACCACTAGTTTTACATATTTTTTGGGAATTAATGGTCAGTAACCCTCATTTATATAGACTTATACCTAATATTTGAGTTAACAAAAGTAGAAATTATGAATTATTGATTAGTTAAGATCAGAGGAACATAGAGATGAGTTTAGTCAGGAATGTAAGTGTGCTGGCACAGTGCCACCCAACATTTGCAAAGAGCGTTGTATGGAATCCAATCCATTTTGTGGGTAATTGGGTTAAAAAGAAACCCATATTTCAGATTTTTTTAAGGTGTCAAATTGACCCGAGGACAACATGAGAGTTAACCTAATTCGATGAATGTAGAGAGAGAAATATAATTAGGGTAAGGTAAGGACAGGAATGCAACAATCTCACTCCAGTTCTAGTCTTAACTAATGCCCTGTACTGCTCTGATACACAGATAGTGTTTTTTTCCTTGTAGTCTAAACATATGTGTAATGCATGGAACATACTATGACATATTGTGCTCTCTCTTCATGCTCAGTTGATGAGGAGCAGCGGAGGGATGTTGTCCAGGCAGTGGGGGCCCCTCAGCGGGCAGCCGAGGAGCGAGCGCGCGGTATGCCTCGCAGGAGGAGGAACCTCGCAGCGGTGATGGCTAACAGAAGACCACAGAGAGAAGCTGTGAAACAGGGTAAAACACTGTCACTTATAACTTTGTTTTAAGGAGACATATCATACTTATTTTCAGGTGCATACTTGTATTTTGGATTTTTTCTAGAACATGTCTACATGCTTTATTGTTCAAAAAACACTTTTTTGTCATACTGTCTGAAATCACCTCTCAGAGCGCTCCGTTTTTAAAATTGGTGTGTCAGGGCCTTTAGTGCCCATCTCTTAAGCCCCCCCCTTGCTGAAAAGCCTGATTGCTCTGATTGGCTGACTTGAAAAAAATTGGCACCCTTTGCAAAGCACATTGACAAAAAAAAATCTGATTGAGCTACTT
>NW_022603131.1:0-23084 GCF_008692095.1 Etheostoma spectabile
TGGTATGAAGAATCTACTGTATATTTTTATGCGTGTAAGTAGTTTTTTATTTGGCAGGATTTAATTTACTAGAATAGCCCCAACATGGTTTGTTTTGTCCTTTCACAATTTCTCATAGTTTTTAAATAAGGCTGCGTCCCAAATTTAATATGTCTTTAACCCACCGACCGAATTGCCTCCTTAGTATGAACTATGAAAAAAAAGCCTGGTTATTAAATATTATTAGCATAGGTGAGCCTGTTGGCACGCAGCATGCTTTAACCCGACTTAATTGTCTGTGATTGGCCGTCTAATGTTACACATCGTAGAGACACTCAGGAAACTTTACATACACAAGAACGGCTCACACAGTCAGAGATGGAACATATATAAACATTATTTTGTAAATTATTTTGTTAAAGGTTTTGTGGAATTTATCATAACTGTTATCCCAGTTTGTTGAATTGGTATCGATACCCAGCCCCGAAGTATTTACGATATCTCAATGGTTCCTATTTTAACGATCTAGCGCAGGTGCTTTAGGGCGTGTTCAAATCCACTTTGGTCGTTTAACGCTGGAAAAAAAGGGTCTGTGCGCTGGCACATGGTCCTCACGGGTCTCTTCTTAGTGTCTTCATTAATCAGAGGTGGTTCTGGCGTACATCACTCAACCAAATCCGAGTCATCTCCCGTTCCCTTTAACAGCCAGGCACATTTGGACCTCGGAGCATTGCTGTTATGATGGAGGATTTGCACCCTCGTATTTTTATTAATCTTCTGCGTGTGTGTGTGTGTGTGTGTAACAGCATAGTGTGTGTGCACTGTGCATGAGCCTTGCCCCAGTTTACTAGGCTGTTAAAATAACGATGAAATGCTGCGTGAGTGACTTTAGAGGTTTTTGTTGGTCATGGCGCGATCACTTTCTGCTGCCCAATAGCGATACCTCCCAGAATGCACCTGAACGAGTACCCTGCAAGCCCATGGGTGCACAGATGCACGCTGGTGAATTTTGCTATTTAAACTACGTGGGCGCTGGATGGTCTAAAATATCAAAGATGGTTTCCTTGATAAGGCCAATCTGTATTGATAAGAATTACATTAAGATTGAATCCGCCATAAGAATAGAATATTGAGACGTAGTGTCCTTGGTAGTGTCTGAGGGAGTGACCAGGATTAGAATCAAACAATCTAATATTTTTCCTTCACCTTGAGTTTATTCCTCTTTAAAAATGAGGTTCATCATATATCAGCCAGTACCAGTAAAACAGTAAAATCACAATCTGGACCCATGGGGAGGAGAAGCAGGTTTAAATAGTTTTTAAATGAAAACATCTTACATGTCTACCTGAAACAATGTTCAATGTTGTTAAATGTGAGACAGCATTATTGTTATATATTTTTTGAGTTATGACGAGACGGGTATGGCTGCAGCCTGGAGCGTCCCATGTCATCTGTCCCGTCTCCTGCGGTCCTCGTCTCATACGAAGGGGTGTCCAACGGTAAATCCAGAGGGTCAAAATTACGATATCACAAATAATTTTCCAGATGGAGTCACGGGTAAATTCGTGACCACATTTGTTCAATCAATTGAAAACATTAAAAAACTGTTAAAGTAACAATTTGCCATACATATAGTTTGCTCATTTCTGAATGTTATGCTTGTGTTGTTACTTCTGATGAAACCTGCATCAGCGACGCAGCCGATTCTGCGACTAACGGCAGGATCTCCTGAGGAGGGATAACAATCCACGGTCTGCACACACACAAGACTACAAAAATAACCCTTTACACGCTTTCCAAGACTTTTTAATTGTATATTCTACATGTTTTCACACTTCACTGGGACATTGCTGCAAATACAACCGCTCATCAGCATGGCGAAAGTGACTGTCGCCCTCGGCTGTCGGGTCTCTGGGACCCGGGGCAGAATGCTGTCAGGTCTCTGGGACCCTGGCAGAATGCTGTCAGGTCTCTGGGACCCGGGCAGAATGCTGTCAGGTCTCTGGGACCCGGGCAGAATGCTGTCAGGGTCTCTGGGACCCGGGCAGAATGCTGTCAGGTCTCTGGGACCCGGGGCAGAATGCTGTCAGGTCTCTGGGACCAGGGGCAGAATGCTGTCGGGTCTCTGGGACCCAGGGAAGAACGCGGTCGGGTCTCTGGGACCAGGGGCAGAATGCTGTCGGGTCTCTGGGACCCAGGGAAGAACGCGGTCGGGTCTCTGGGACCAGGGCAGAATGCTGTCGGGTCTCTGGGACCCGGGGAAGAACGCTGTCGGGTCTCTGGGACCCGGGAAAGAACGCGGTCGGGTCTCTGGGACCAGGGGCAGAATGCTGTCAGGTCTCTGGACCCGGGGCAGAATGCTGTCAGGTCTCTGGGACCCGGGGCAGAATGCGGTTGTGTTTTCTACTCCCGCGGCCTCGGCTCTTCAGGTCTCTGGGACCAGTCCTGCATTCGACTGCGTATCTCTGCTGCCAAGGTCTTGGGCCAGGATGCGATTGAATTTTTTCTTCCACCTCCGCCAGCGGTTCTATTGAATTTTGTGTTGTATTGTATGAAAGGGGATTTTTTTAAAAAACAAAACCAATACTTGAACTCTGTCGGGAGAGAAATTCCTTCTAGAGCTTTTTCTTTTAATTTTATAGTTTAAGTTTGTGTGTGTCTCCCTCTGGTGGACGTTGTGGAGTATTGTGTGTCTTTGCTCCAAAGGTTTTTGTACAGAGTTTTGGTGTTTCCTGTCACTGTGGGCCTCAGAGCACAGTAGTACACCAGCAGAGTCAGACAGCTTAGCTGAGAGATCTTCAGAGGAACTGTCTTATCCTTGACTGTAGAATAAATTCTTCCTTTGGGAATATCTTCAGCATCTTTTGCTCCAGAGTAGACACTTAGCATAAACTTTGGAGAGCTATTTTCTTGTTGTTTGTACCAGAACAAATAAGAATAGGAGGCAGTGGTCTCAAATGTACAGCCAAGAGTAAATGTCTCTCCTTCAGTAGTAATGACATCTCCTGGTGGCTGGATCACTCTGTCTTCTCCTTTACACTCTGGGGAAGAAGAGAACATGCAGAGGAAGAGATGAATCAATAAAGATGATTGATTTAAAGCAGAACAGTAGAGTAAATAATCTGGACTATTTTCTGCAGTTTATATAAATCTTTAGAAAACAATAAAACGTTGTTCTTTGTATCTTACCAAAGAAAAGAGCAGCAAGAATAATCCCCAGCCAATGTTCCATCTCTACAACAAGGTTTAAATCAACAGGAGAAACTAGCTGATGTTCAACATCCAGTCTGAGAATTGTTCTCTTCACAGCTCCACTTCTTATTGACTGAATGGTTGAACACAGTGCACAAGTAGTGCACCTCCTACTTGATAATGTCGCCCTCTAGTGGAGCTACAAGGTTCACTACAACAGGGTAGAAAAAGGCTTCCAGCAGCTTGGCAGTGTGTCAGCTTGTGTTTTTGTACAGAGACTGTGGGTTTGCTGTCACTGTGGGCCTCACAGCACAGTAGTACACAGCAGAGTCTGGCACTGCAGCAGAGGAGATCTGGAGATCCCACCATGCTTTTCTTCAGACAGTTTAGTAGAGAACCTTGTGTCAATGTCAGAGATTCTGCTTTTTTTGTAATGTTCATCCCTGAGATGAAGATAAGGAACTCTGGTGGTTTTCCTGGATATTGTTGATACAGTAAACTCATCACTACCAGTTTGCTTTTTGGAGTATCTGTAGGACAGAGTAACAGAGCTGTCTTCTAAACTGTTCTCTTCTTTCTCTACTGGAGTGAGTTCTTCACAGCTGACTCCTAAAGGAAGAGATAACTTTGTTATTAGTTGTAAAGGTTGGACAACTTTCATTTTACGAAGTTTCAAGAAATTATTCAGTTTTGAAACATTGCAATCAAACCTAAAAAATGCAGAATATAACTTGCCTGTTATAATTGAAATGAAAAGTAGAAAAAGCACAAATGATCCAATGACGGCATGCTGGATAAAGTAGTCTGGTGTGTGTATGATCTCTGTTGAATCTAGAAGTTCCTCTCTCTTCTATAGTTCAGTAACAGCTCAGCTCCTCCCTGAGTCTCTCCCTCTCCTCGTAGCTCTGTATTTCTCTTCTCTCAGTTACACTTCTAAGGTAAAGTGATTCTAGACTACATCATATTGAAGGTTAACAGAGTGTGTCTCCCTCTGGTGGACGTTGTGGAGTATTGTGTTGTCTTGCTCCAAAGGTTTTTGTACAGAGTTTTGGTGTTTCCTGTCACTGTGGGCTGCAGAGCACAGTAGTACACAGCAGAGTCAGACAGCTGAAGCTTCTGGATCTCCAGAGGAACTGATCTTATCTTTGAATTGAGTGTAGATGAAAATCTGTCCCTGAACTCGTGCTCTGTTTTCCCCTCTCCAATCTTAAAGCGGCTGAGAATAAATTTGGGTCTGTTGTTTCCATCCTGCTTGTACCAGAAGAGATAATCATTAGTTGAACTGCTGCTATATTGACAGCCAAGTGTTCCTGCCTCTCCTTCAGTAGCAGTCACATCTCCTGGTGGTTGCAGCACGTTGTCTTGTTGTGCTCTGCATTCTGTAAAACAGCAACAAACAGAATCAGTGTGCTGTTAAAGAATCCTATCAATGTTGGATTGATATCAAAGAAACAGAGTTGTGTTCATACCAAGGCTCATAGCAGCCAGCAGCACTGAGATGAACAGAGGCGTCATATCTGCAGTGTGGAGTAACTCTGAGCTACAGCAAGTAGAAAGAAGGCTGGGATCTCTCTGTTTAGTCTTCATCAACACTAAGTTGGTGGATTAGAAGGAGGAACCTGATCACAGTGACAGGGCTCATTCACAGCCCTGGGTTATTCCCCCTGCTGACAACTTTACACCACACACACATGTTGGTCCTCTCTCCTTTCTCAGTGTAACATGTCTTGTAAATAGTTATCATTGAAAACATTCTGGTAAGTTGTTTCCAATTTGTTCCTCATCATATAGGTGAGGTAACTGTCAAAACTCTGCTACCAAATTGTTATCTAAGAATTCTTTAATGGCTAATATACAACGCCATGGATGAGATCCAGAGGGGGAGACACTGTGTTATGTACTGAACTGGTGATACTAGTCTTTAAATTGAGGTGAATGTATAGATATGTGCTGCTGGATTGAAGATGTGTGTGAAGCATCTATGTTTGGACAATATATACACCTAATTATACACATTAAATTATTCAAAGACTTCACTACATATATTTCATGAGTTTGGACAGACAGGATGTAAACTGCATCTTGAGGTTGGTACAGGTTTACCATTGCTAGGTGGTAATTCACGTTCTTTTAACTGCTAATCAACAGTTTAGTATCTTCTGGTCCTCCACAGCTGTGAGATGTCAAACTCAAAGATACAATACATATTTATTGTCACCTGGGGCTGAAATTACTTTTTGCTTCCTGGGTAGTTCATATAAAAAGAGGACATTGCCATACATACAAAGATACAGTACATGCAATTCAATTCAATTTTATTTCTATAGCACCAAATCACAGCAAGTTATCTCATTGCGCTCTCCATAACGAGCAGGTCTAGACCGTACTCTATGATCTTATTAACAGAAACCCAACAGTTCATTAAGAGCAAGCACTAGTCGACAGAGGCAAGGAAACACTTCCTTTAAGAGACAGAAACCTCGAGCAGAACCATGGCTCGGGGTGGACGGTCATCTGCCTTGAATGGTTGGGGGTGAGAGAAAGAGAGATAGAGAGAGAATTATAGCAGAGGGTGTACAGAAGGAACATGGAAGCAGCAGGTGACTCCATCCACAGATCCAGCACCAGAAACACCTGCAGGAAGAGAAAGGAGGAGAGAGGAGAGGGGCGAGAGAGAACAAGACTCTGGGAAAGGGAAGAAGTTGAGTTAGTAACATGCATTAATGGGATGAGGTTGCATACAGATGGAGAGAAGGAGGAGGAGAGAGGTGCTCAGTGCATCATGAGAAGTCCCCCAGCAGTCTAGGCCTAACGCGGCGTAACTAAGTGATGGTCCAGGACTCTCCTGAGCCAGCCCTGACTATGAGCTTTATCAAATAGGAAAGTCTTAAGCGTACTCTTAAATGTGGAGACGGTTTCTGCCTCCTGAACCCAAACTGGAACCTGGTTCCACAGGAGAGGAGCCTGATAGCTGAAGCCTCTGGTCCCTGGACCCAGACTGGACCCTGGTTCCACAGGAGAGGAGCCTGATAGCTGAACTCTCTGGCCCCCGTTCTACTTTTAGAGACCCTAGGAACCACAAGTAACCCTGCATTCTGGGAGCGTAGTGCTCTGGTGGGGTAGTAAGGTACTATGAGCTCTTTAAGATAAGATGGTGCCGACCATGAAGAACTTTGTAGGTCAGGAGAAGGATTTTAAATTCTATTCTGGATTTTATAGGAAGCCAAATCAGAGAAGCTAAAACAGGAGAGATGTGACGTCTTTTCCTGGTTCCTGTCAGAACACGTGCTGCAGCATTCTGGATCAGCTGAAGAGTCTTTATGGATTTTTTGTAACAGCCTGATAATGAATGAAATTAATCAACACTGTCTCGTAAATAACTCTGAAGGTTAACAGAGTGTGTCTCCCTCTGGTGGACGTTGTGGAGTATTGTGTTGTCTTTGCTCCAAAGGTTTTTGTACAGAGTTTTGGTGTTTCCTGTCACTGTGGGCTGCAGAGCACAGTAGTACACAGCAGAGTCAGACAGCTTAGCTGAGGAGATGATCATATGGATTATTTTCTGCTCCACTTCAATCTTCAGTCCAGGGATTATTTCGTTTCCTACTTGTCCTGAAGCAGAGTGTGAGATGAGGAACTCTGGTGGTTTTCCTGGATATTGTCGGTACCAGAAGAAATAATCCCCAGATGACATTTCAGAGTATCTGTAGGACAGAGTAACAGAGCTGTCTTCTAAACTGTTCTCTTCTTTCTTTGATGGAGTAAGTTCACAGCTGACTCCTGAAGGAAGCGATAGCTCTGTTAGTTGTTATTGTATATTCATTAATCAGTACTCCATAAATAATACACATTAAGATCACGCTGCTTGATCTAACATACCTGTGAGGATGGAGAGAAACATCAGAGAAAACCCCCAATGCTGCAGTGGCAGCATGTTGAATAAAGGTAATGTTGATGGTGTGTGTATTGATCTCTGTTGAATCTAGAAGTTCCTCTCTCTTCTATAGTTCAGTAACAGCTCAGCTCCTCCCTGAGTCTCTCCGTCTCCTCGTAGCTCTGTAGTTTCTCTTCTCTCAGTTACACTTCTAAGGTAAAGTGATTCTAGACTACATCATATTGAAGTGTAACAGAGTGTGTCTCCCTCTGGTGGACGTTGTGGAGTATTGTGTTGTCTTTGCTCCAAAGGTTTTTGTACAGAGTTTTGGTGTTTCCTGTCACTGTGGGCCTCAGAGCACAGTAGTACACAGCAGAGTCAGACAGCTTAGCTGAGGAGATCTGCAGATCAACTTGATTTCTCTCCTCATTCAGCATAGCAGTCAGTCGAGGGTGAGGAGGTTTTGCTTCCACTACTGAAGGCAGTTTAGTATCAGTGATCAGGAGAAGGAACTGAGGAGCTGATCCAGGATCCTGTCGATACCACTGGAGATTATCAGCTTTAACTGAATAGGTACAGGACAGAGTAGCACTACGGCCCTCTGATGAAAACACTTCAGCACTGCTGGCAGTAACCTCATCTTCCATCGTGTTACCTAGTGAGGAAAACAACATGTTAGATTTACACCGCTGCTCCAAAGTCACATCTCCAACATTTGGAAAACATCAATCTGACATTTTTAAGTTCAGCAAATGATGCTGTTAACAATGTATTAATCAGTTATTAGTGATAAAGTGATGACATCTAGATTGATGTTTTAGAAATGTGTAACTTTGAACTCCATCTAACATCTGAATTGGATCTGTAAAACCTTGAAAATGTCTTTATATTTCAGGATTCATAATCCAAACCATCCGTACCTATGAGAGAGAAGCAGAACAGAACTGCAGTGAGTTTTTCCATGTCTGCAGAGGTAAAATGCTGTTTTAGAAGGTTCAGGATGAATAAGTGTTGTGAGTTGTTGGTCTGATGTTCACAGCTGGAATCAAACAGTTGTCTGTCATGAAGCCACCTCTGCAGTCAGGAGGAGGAGACTCAGATGTTGACTTACTTTCATTTCTCCAAGTCTTCATCACAACTGGGTTTCATTAGTGAAAAGAATCCTGACTGGCTCATGAAATACTCTGAAGGTTAACAGAGTGTGTCCCTCTGGTGGACGTTGTGGAGTATTGTGTTGTCTTTGCTCCAAAGGTTTTTGTACAGAGTTTTGGTGTTTCCTGTCACTGTGGGCTGCAGAGCACAGTAGTACACAGCAGAGTCAGACAGCTTAGCTGAGGAGATCTTCAGATCCATTTTGGTTTTATCCTCACTCACTGAAGAAGACAGTCCAGGGATTGGACTTGTCAGCATTCCTCCTGTCCCTAAATGAGAGATGAGGAACTCTGGTGGTTTTCCTGGATATTGTCGATACCAGAAGAATCTATCAGCACCAGCTGCTTGTCTGGAGTATCTGTAGGACAGAGTAACAGAGCTGTCTTCTAAACTGTTCTCTTCTTTCTCTACTGGAGTGAGTTCTTCACAGCTGACTCCTAAAGGAAGAGATAACTCTGTTATTTCATGTTGTATTAGACGTAATGAATGATTCACATTCAGCTGGTTTTGTAATTAAAGTTCTGCATGAACTTTTTCAAACTGCGCAATTTAACACACCTGTGAGGATGGAGAGAAACATCAGAGAAAACCCCCAATGCTGCAGTGGCAGCATGTTGAATAAAGGTAATGTTGATGGTGTGTGTATTGATCTCTGTTGAATCTAGAAGTTCCTCTCTCTTCTATAGTTCAGTAACAGCTCAGCTCCTCCCTGAGTCTCTCCGTCTCCTCGTAGCTCTGTAGTTTCTCTTCTCTCAGTTACACTTCTAAGGTAAAGTGATTCTAGACTACATCATATTGAAGGTTAACAGAGTGTGTCTCCCTCTGGTGGACGTTGTGGAGAATTGTGTTGTCTTTGCTCCAAAGGTTTTTGTACAGAGTTTTGGTGTTTCCTGTCACTGTGGGCCTCAGAGCACAGTAGTACACAGCAGAGTCAGACAGTTTAGCTGAGGAGATGATCATATGGATTATTTTCTGCTCCACTTCAATCTTCAGTCCAGGGATTATTTTGTTTCCTACTTGTCCTGAAGCAGAGTGTGAGATGAGGAACTCTGGTGGTTTTCCTGGATATTGTTGGTACCAGAAGAAATAATTACTGGATGACATTTCAGAGTATCTGTAGGACAGAGTAACAGAGCTGTCTTCTAAACTGTTCTCTTCTTTCTTTGATGGTGTAAGTTCACAGCTGACTCCTGAAGGAAGACATAGCTCTGTTAGTTGTTATTGTATATTCATTAATCAGTACTCCATAAATAATACACATTAAGATCACGCTGCTTGATCTACCATACCTGTGAGGATGGAGAGAAACATCAGAGAAAACCCCCAATGCTGCAGTGGCAGCATGTTGAATAAAGGTAATGTTGATGGTGTGTGTATTGATCTCTGTTGAATCTAGAAGTTCCTCTCTCTTCTATAGTTCAGTAACAGCTCAGCTCCTCCCTGAGTCTCTCCCTCTCCTCCTAGATCTGGATCTTCACCTCTCTGTTAAGCTTCCTCTGGTTAACAGACTGGGGCATTTCTACCATTTTCAATTTTTATTTATAGTTTTAATTCATAACAAGAGTTATCTTGAGACTAGGGCTGTAACAATACACCAAACTTTGGATTGATAGGGTTCACGATTTTTGACCTATAATTCGATTCTCTTTTGGGGGGGGGTGTAGTAATACAATGTCCACAGTCAGCCCCCAGCAGCTAGCCGCCAGCCCGGTCAGCACTTAACTCCTTTGCTAAGGACGCTAAAGGCAGTTTACTGAACCGTTGGGCAGCAGACCCAGACACCCGAGTCAGAACAGCGGCCACTCTTAATGTTAGCTAGCTAAGCCTCCATTAGCATTACCGTTGCCCCCTCTTTCGCTTTTAGCCTTCTGTTAGCCACAGTTAGCTAATTTTACTTGACAAAACAGGACTAACGCACCAAGAGGACTACTAGTAATTTGAAGATGTGGCAGGACTGGATCTGGACGAGAGTAGCAGGCATAGCAGGGCACTGCAGGGCATCACAAGGCACAGCAAAGCGTAGCAGGATGGTACAGGGAATCGTAGGACATGTAGCAGGACCCCGACAACAGCTACAACCAGGATTTTGGATTCTACCTGATCCAAGGAAACATGCTGGGGGTAAAAGAACATTAGGACTCCTGGGAATGACTCCCCAGAACTAGGTTAGTAACAGGCATTTCTGGGACATGGATGCACACAAATGGAAAGATAAAGGACAGTGGAGCTCAGTGTGTCAAAGGAAGTCCCCCTGCAGTCTAAAACTATTACAGCATAACTAAGAGACACAGGGTAAAAAGAGGAGCCTGGTCAGGCTAGAACTCTCCTCTGCTGGATCGGGCTGTATTGCCGTCCCTCTCCAGTGTAATTATATTATTGATTATATGGTAAATTAATCTGACGATTATGAAGAGAAGCAGAGAAGAGAAGGGGTGCCATGTCTGTGGCTATACACCCTCCCCCACCAGTCTAGTCGAATGCTGCGACTCCTCACTCCCTAAATATATACTTTATACTTCTCTCAATTACACTTCTAAGGTAAAGTGATTCTAGACTACATCCTATTGAAGTGTAACAGAGTGTGTCTCCCTCTGGTGGACGTTGTGGAGTATTGTGTTGTCTTTGCTCCAAAGGTTTTTGTACAGAGTTTTGGTGTTTCCTGTCACTGTGGGCTGCAGAGCACAGTAGTACACAGCAGAGTCAGACAGCTGGAGCTTCTGGATCTCCAGAGGAAATGATGTCTTGTTGATTGTAGCATTTAATCTGTCTTTCTCTTTAGAATTATCAGCTTCTACAGAGAAACGTTGCAGCAGCATCTTTGGGAAATCATTTTCTTTATGTTTGTACCAGAACAAATTGGGACTTGCTCTGCTGGTCTCAAATGTACAGCCAAGAGTAAGTGTCTCTCCTTTAGTAGTAATGACATCTCCTGGTGGCTGGATCACTCTGTCTTCTCCTTTACACTCTGGGGAAGAAGAGAACATGCAGAGGAAGAGATGAATCAATAAATATGATTGATTAAAGGAGAACAGCATGTTCAAAGAGTAAATCTGATTTTCCTGTACTGCTGTTTTATTTCAGAGAAAATCATATAACGTGCTATTTATCATGTACGATATACCATCAGAAATGATCTGTTTTTGCTTTTTTCTGCATTAAAACACTCTTTGTATCTTACCAAAGAAAAGAGCAGCAAGAATAATCCCCAGCCAATGTTCCATCTCTACAACAAGGTTTAAATCAACAGGAGAAACTAGCTGATGTTCAACATCCAGTCTGAGAATTGTTCTCTTCACAGCTCCACTTCTTATTGACTGAATGGTTGAACACAGTGCACAAGTAGTGCACCTCCTACTTGATAATGTCGCCCTCTAGTGGAGCTACAAGGTTCACTACAACAGGGTAGAAAAAAGGCTTCCAGCAGCTTGGCAGTGTGTCAGCTTGTGTTTTTGTACAGAGACTGTGGGTTTGCTGTCACTGTGGGCCTCACAGCACAGTAGTACACAGCAGAGTCTGGCCCTGCAGCAGAGGAGATCTGGAGATCCATTTTGGTTTTATCCTCACTCACTGAAACAGACAGTCCAGGGATTGGACTTTTCATTATTCCTCCTGTTCCCAAATGAGAGATGATGAACTCTGGAGGTTTTCCTGGATATTGTCGATACCAGTAAAACTCATCACCACTGTTTGCTTGTCTGGAGTATCTGTAGGACAGAGTAACAGAGCTGTCTTCTAAACTGTTCTCTTCTTTCTTACTTGAGTGAGTTCTTCACAGCTGACTCCTAAAGGAAGAGAGAACTCTGTTATTCTTATTGTATAATCATTAATCAGTACTCCATAAATAATCCACATGAAGATGTTATTGGGATTACATTTTTCAAGATGCATAATCTAACATACCTGTGAGGATGGAGAGAAACATCAGAGAAAACCCCCAATGCTGCAGTGGCAGCATGTTGAATAAAGGTAATGTTGATGGTGTGTGTATTGATCTCTGTTGAATCTAGAAGTTCCTCTCTCTTCTATAGTTCAGTAACAGCTCAGCTCCTCCCTGAGTCTTCTCCGTCTCCTCGTAGCTCTGTAGTTTCTCTTCTCTCAGTTACACTTCTAAGGTAAAGTGATTCTAGACTACATCATATTGAAGTGTAACAGAGTGTGTCTCCCTCTGGTGGACGTTGTGGAGTATTGTGTTGTCTTTGCTCCAAAGGTTTTTGTACAGAGTTTTGGTGTTTCCTGTCACTGTGGGCCTCAGAGCACAGTAGTACACAGCAGAGTCTGTGACTTCAGCTGAGATGATCTCCAGATCAACACGTTTCCTTGTCTTGTTAATGTGAGCTGAGAAATCAGAACCAGTTGGATGAATTGATCCTCCCTCTGTGATGGAGAGCAGGAACTCTGGTCTGGTTCTCTGGTATTGTCGGTACCACTGGATATTGTAGATAGCTCCCTCATATGTACAGGTCAGGTTGATGTTTCTGCCCTCTGCAACATGGTCTTCACTACTTTCTGGCTTTATGCTGTTCATGGAACCCAGGGCTGCAAAATGAGTATTATTCACGTCAGTTATCATTCCCTTCCACAGATGAACCTCTAGTTGTGAAATATGTGGTTAATACAGCAGCTTAGATGAGACTGTGATCTCTGTTCTAACACTCACCTATAAAGGGAGAGAAGAGTAAAAAGAGGTAAAGCAACATGTCTTTGGAGTTGTTAAAGCCAAACAGACAGCAGATGAGCAATGTTCCTCCACTGCAGTAGAATGAACAACTAAACAGCCTCTCTGATGTGCAGCCCTTCTTCTCAACATCCAGCTGATTGGGCTTTTACTTCCTCAGACATTTCTGCTCTGGAGACACAAATCATCTCATTGGTTGAGTTAAAGGTCAGTGGGCGGAGCCAAAGGATATAATATTAGTTGATCTTTTTGATGTTGGTTGTGTTGCTGTGTGATTCTCTTAAACATTTGAGCATCTGTTTTGTCTCTTGAATGCTCTTTATCAGTGTGTAGCTGATTGTAAATACATCCATCTCCACTTAGCCATGCAGAAGCCTGATTGGTTATCATGGAAGTAAAGGCTAAATGTTCTTTATGATCGTGACTTTGTGTTTGTTGCTTTGGGGCGCGGGGGGGTGGTCTTTAGTCTTGTTGCCCAGGGCACATGAAACTGTTATTCCGGTCCTGCTTGGTGTGATAATGTAATGTTAGTATTGCAGTGTTTCTTCTAGATTTATCAGCTAATGTCAGCTACCTACCGTTACCTTGGTAACCATCCAGACGGTACCTTACGTACCTGAAACCGGTGATTTAACGGCACCGCTCTCTTTACACAGTTTAACAACAAACCGCTGAGTGAACATCACTAACTTCATAGCTAGTAGCCCACTGTTATGTTGAGGATGGCCTCATATAATATTTACACTGCTCTATTCCAGCAGATACATGTATATGTCTTGGCAATGAAATACATTTTTTTAATTGATTTAGGCTTTTTTCCAGGGTCAGAGTCTTCTGGGTTAAAATGGAACTTCAGGTTATTTTTCTGTGTCTCAGAGTTGAAACTTTTATATACAAGAATGTGTTCCATAACAAAGGCCTGTCAAATATTTCTCTTTAAGGTTAGATAGCAACCAAAGTCTACTCAGACAGTGATACATTTTGAAAATAAAACTTGTTTTGTTTAAATAACTTGTCCTTCTGCGATTAGAAAACACAATTTGAGCCGTTTACAGCATTATGTCTTTAATGTGACAATAAAACTCAATAATAATTTTGACTACTATTAGTTTGTAATTTACAGTGGTGTAAGGTGCTGGAAAAAGCTTTAAAATGGACCTGGAAAGTGCCTACATTTGACGTTGGAAAAGGTGTGTACGGACCCTGTCCTAAGTTGGTAGATCCTCTAGCTTTTAAAGAATCAGAATCAGAATCAGAATCAGCTTTATTCGCCAGGTATGAGGACACATACGAGGATTGTACTGATTTGTGTCGTCACTATGATGTAAGAAATATAAACTACCAGTGATTTCATTTCTGTGTTCAGGTTTTGTACAGCCTCTTCTACACTTTGTATCACTGTTTGTAGAGCACAGTAGTAGAGACCTGTGTCTGCCAGGGTTAGGGTCTTTATGGTCAGTTCAGTTGATTTCACTGATGTTTTGGATTCGTATTTTTTATCTGGGATATATTCACTACTACTTGCTCCTTCTAGAGTATGACTGAGGTGCCTGAAGGTCTGAATGATGTCTGTACCAGTGGAGTACAGGACTATTATACGTTGTCTCATAGTCAAATATTTCAACCATTGACCATAGAATTAATGGAATGATTTCCGGTTCAACAAATTGATTGAAATGCAGAAGTGCACTAAAGCTGCATCTACCGAATTCCTTCAGGGGTAGACTCCTTAAACCTGCTTTATATCTGAATACCAGGAGGTGTGACACATGCGGTTGCTTACGGTGGTCGTGTTATGGAACAGCACTGGAGGTTGGACCCAAATGGAGATAGAGCAGGCAACGTACGTTAAGCTTGATACTTTATTAAACAAAGAACACAGTACAACCCAATAAGAAGAGTCCTGAAAGCAGCAGGCCAACTGACCCGAGGGTCGAAACAAAAACAAGTAAGAACAACCGTCAAGGAGAGCGGCAAGGCTCAGGAGGAGGAAAGAAAAGTCCATGGGGGCGTGGAACGGACTCTGGAGGTCGAGCAGAACTGTGAAGGCAGAATCCTTCTGGCGACATGTAACAACGACGGAATCCCACCGGCAGCCACACAGGACGGCTAGGTTTCTGACGCGCCCGGTGGAGAGGGCAAAGCCTCTTGGACTCATATTTGTGAAGGCAAATCCCCTCAGGAGGTCGTCTGCAAAGGCTGACACTTTCCGGAAGCCGGGGTGGCTGGCGAGGGCAGAACCCCTCTGAGGGCCAAGCAGGCGACAGCTCAGCTGGGCTCGAGACAGGCAAAGGGTCCGCCAAGCCCGGGTCAGCCAACAAGGTGAAACGAAGAGAAGTCGGTGGGTCCACCCATCAGGCAACAGGGTCAGAAGTCGGTCGGACCACTGACAAAACACTGGGAGCAGGAGTTGGCTAGACCAGGAGAAGGAGCAACACGTTGCTGAAATATATTTTCCCGTGCTGTCATAGACTCTCTAGGGGCTTCTTTTTTGACTTTATGCCTCCATGTCCCACTGACTGCCTGCCAGCTTCTCCTGACTATACGGTATTCTCCACTATGCGACAATATGTTGCGTGGTTATGACACAATCGTTAGCCTATTTTTATAAAAATGTCGTCTATGGAGCCATAACATGAGATACAAGGTAATGGAGCCTTTATACATTGTTTTTCTTTAGATAAAAAATGGACAAATAGAGTCTTTAGAAGCTTCAGATGTGAAGTCACTTGCTGTCAAATTGACGCCAAAGTGAATGGGAGTCAATGGGATGCTATAGGGAGGTGATGGCTTGTCAGCATTAGAATTTCTCCCTAGGAGCTACGCTTTCTGGATGCTCGCTTACCCCCGTGGTGTTACTCCTCTTATATGTGATTTATCTGTGGACATGTATTTACATTTAGCTAGCTAAGCTAACTTTGTTAGCAGCAGCTGCAGGTGGGTGTGTACAGTGTTCACAGCTTCAGTCGGTCTCCTTCCTCGCTCCTCCCCAGCTCCACCCTCTCTCCTAAAAACAGTCACAACTGTTTTTAATGCAACCAAGATGGCAGCGCCCATAACGGCAAACTAGTCGACTCAGAGCAGCTCTGCTCAAACTAATGGATGACATCACACACGCTCTGTCACACTAGCAGCTGGAACCACAGGGACTCTGATAAAACTGGAATAATCAGAATCCATCTGATATCAAGCTGTGGTTTGAATACCACTTCCTCCTCTTTGAAGAGTAGTCCCATATCTGTGTTCAGGTTTTTGTACAGCCTCTTCTACACTTTGGATCACTGTGTTTCTAGAGCACAGTAGTAGAGACCTGTGTCTGCCAGGGTTAGGGTCTTTATGGTCAGTTCAGTTGATTCCACTGATGTTTTGGATTCATATTTCTGTTCATCTGGGATATATTTAATACTGCTAGAGTCTCTTGCTCCTTTACAGAGAATAACTGAGGTGCTTGGAGGTCTGAATGATGTCTGTACCAGTGAAGGTAGACATTGTTGTAATCAGTCTCATAGTCACATCTGAGTGAGACAGGTTCTCTTCTCTTTTACTGACTTCATCTTCTACAGGAGAGATTTTGTCTCCAGCTATTAATCCTGAAAAAGTAGAGAAAATGAAGCCATTAGACTAACATTGTTCATGAGGCTGAGAGGAGAAGACAGAGGAAAATGTCAACTGTACATTGTTACTCTGGACAGGAACAGCTCAACTGTTGAGAGATTTCTGCTCTGAACTGCAGTTTATATAAATCTTTAGAAAATAATAAAACCATGTTGTTCTTTGTATCTTACCAAAGAAAAGAGCAGCAAGAATAATCCCCAGCAATGTTCCATCTCTACAACAAGGTTTTAAATCAACAGGAGAAACTAGCTGATGTTCAACATCCAGTCTGAGAATTGTTCTCTTCACAGCTCCACTTCTTATTGACTGAATGGTTGAACACAGTGCACAAGTAGTGCACCTCCTACTTGATAATGTCGCCCTCTAGTGGAGCTACAAGGTTCACTACAACAGGGTAGAAAAAAGGCTTCCAGCAGCTTGGCAGTGTGTCAGCTTGTGTTTTTGTACAGAGACTGTGGGTTTGCTGTCACTGTGGGCCTCACAGCACAGTAGTACACAGCAGAGTCTGGCCCTGCAGCAGAGGAGATCTGGAGATCCATTTTGGTTTTATCCTCACTCACTGAAACAGACAGTCCAGACTTTGTATTTTGCAATATTCCTCCTGTTCCTAAATGAGAGATGAGGAACTCTGGTGGTTTTCCTGGATATTGTCGATACCAGAAGAAATAATCATTGTTATCAACTTGTCTGGAGTATCTGTAGGACAGAGTAACAGAGCTGTCTTCTAAACTGTTCTCTTCTTTCTCTACTGGAGTGAGTTCTTCACAGCTGACTCCTGAAGGAAGAGATAACTCTGTTATTTGATGTAAAAGTTGGACAACTTTCATTTTTTACGAAAGTTACGAGAAAGGATTCAGTTATGAAACATTGCAATCAATCCTAGAAAATGCAGATTATAACTTGCCTGTTATAATTGAAATAAAAAGTAGAAAAAGCACAAAATGATCCAATGATGACATGCTGGATAAAGTCGTCTGGTGTGTGTATTGATCTCTGTTGAATCTAGAAGTTCCTCTCTCTTCTATAGTTCAGTAACAGCTCAGCTCCTCCCTGAGTCTCTCCCTCTCCTCGTAGCTCTGTAGTTTCTCTTCTCTCAGTTACACTTCTAAGGTAAAGTGATTCTAGACTACATCAGATTGAAGTGTAACAGAGTGTGTCTCCCTCTGGTGGACGTTGTGGAGTATTGTGTTGTCTTTGCTCCAAAGGTTTTTGTACAGAGTTTTGGTGTTTCCTGTCACTGTGGGCTGCAGAGCACAGTAGTACACAGCAGAGTCTGTGACTTTAGCTGAGATGATCTCCAGATCAACACGTTTCCTTGTTTGGTAATGTGAGCTGAGAAATCAGAACCAGTTGGATGAATTGATCCTCCCTCTGTGATGGAGAGCAGGAACTCTGGTCTGGATCTCTGGTATTGTCGGTACCACTGGATATTGTAGATAGCTCCCTCATATGTACAGTCAGGTTGATGTTTCTGCCCTCTGCAACATGGTTTCACTACTTTCTGGCTTTATGCTGTTCATGGAACCCAGGGCTGTAAAATGAGTATTATTCACGTCAGTTATCATTACCTTCCACAGATGAACCTCTAGTTGTGAAATATGTGGTTAATACAGCAGCTAGATGAGACTGTGATCTCTGTTCTAACACTCACTATAAAAAGGGCGAGAAGAGTAAAAAGAGGTAAAGCAACATGTCCTTTGGAGTTGTTAAAGCCAACCAGACAGCAGATGAGCAATGTTCCTCACTGCAGTAGAATGAACAACTAAACAGCCTCTCTGATGTGCAGCCCTTCTTCTCAACATCCAGCTGATTGGGCTTTTACTTCCTCAGACATTTCTGCTCTGGAGACACAAATCATCTCATTGGTTGAGTTAAAGGTCTGTGGGCGGGGCCAGAGAATAACCTTTTACTGAAAGGTAAAAAGATGAAACATCAGTTAACCCTTGTATGGTATTTGGGTCAAATTGACCCATTTCCAATTTTTACTATACATTTGTTCTACCTGAACATCAATAACCTTGCCTTATTTTCTGTGATAAATGTGTATTCCTGACTCAATTCAGAAAATTATTCCGGATATGACCACTTATGTTTTTTTCCATAGTGGATTTTTAACATGAATTATAGCCTTATGACAAAAAAACAAAACGAATCACACTTCCATTTTTAATTATGTTCTAGTGATTAGATTGCATTCCCTAAACATATATGTTATCTCAATTGTGAAATTGAGATAAAGACAATATTTGTTAATAGATTATGAAGTAAAATTTTATTTTAGAGTTGTTTTTAAAACCCCAAATAAGTCAAGGGTCAGTTTGACCCGAGGGACACGAGAGGGTCTTGAAGGGGAAGACAACACAAGGGTTAAGAGAAAGAAGACCTTTGGTGGATGTCTCTGATGTTGGTTGGGTTGTTGTGTGATTGTCTTACAGTTTAATAGTGTGTCTCTCTCTGGTGGACGTTGTGGAGTATTGTGTTGTCTTTGCTCCAAAGGTTTTTGTACAGAGTTTTGGTGTTTCCTGTCACTGTGGGCTGCAGAGCACAGTAGTACACAGCAGAGTCTGACAGCTGAAGCTTCTGGATCTCCAGAGGAAAGGACTTATCCTTTACTGTAGCATCAACTCTCTCTTTCTCTTTAGATTTATCAATTTTTAAAGAGAAACGTTGCAGCAACATCTTTGGGAAATCATTTTCTTCTTGTTTGTACCAGAACAACGTTGGACTTGCTCTAGTGGTCTCAAATGTACAGCCAAGAGTAAGTGTCTCTCCTTCAGTAGTAATGACATCTCCTGGTGGCTGGATCACTCTGTCTTCTCCTTTACACTCTGGGGAAGAAGACAACATGCAGAGGAAGAGATGAATCAATAAAGATGATTGATTAAAGGAGAACAGTAGGTTTAAAGAATAAATAATCTGGATTTTCCCTTAGTGCTGTTTTACTTTAGGGAAAACCACAAAACGTGTTATTTAGCATGTACGAGATACCAACAGAAATGATCTGTTTTTGGCTTTTTTCTGCATTAAAACACTCTTTGTATCTTACCAAAGAAAAGAGCAGCAAGAATAATCCCCAGCCAATGTTCCATCTCTACAACAAGGTTTAAATCAACAGGAGAAACTAGCTGATGTTCAACATCCAGTCTGAGAATTGTTCTCTTCACAGCTCCACTTCTTATTGACTGAATGGTTGAACACAGTGCACAAGTAGTGCACCTCCTACTTGATAATGTCGCCCTCTAGTGGAGCTACAGGTTCACTACAACAGGGTAGAAAAAAGGCTTCCAGCAGCTTGGCAGTGTGTTCAGCTTGTGTTTTGTACAGAGACTGTGGGTTGCTGTCACTGTGGGCCTCACAGCACAGTAGTACACAGCAGAGTCTGGCACTGCAGCAGAGGAGATCTGGAGATCCACACCATGCTTTTTCTTCAGACAGTTTAGTAGAGAACCTTGTGTCTGATTGTAGAGACTCTCCTGGTCTCGTATAAAGCCCTGAAAGGTACAGGAGGAACTCTGTGGTTTTCCTGGATATTGTCGATACCAGAAGAATCGATAACCACCAGCTGATTGTCTGGAGTATCTGTAGGACAGAGTAACAGAGCTGTCTTCTAAACTGTTCTCTTCTTTTTCTACTGGAGTGAGTTCTTCACAGCTGACTCCTAAAGGAAGAGATAACAAGTTGACAAATTTCATTTTTATAAATGTTTCGAGAAAAGATTCAGTTATAAAACATGCAATCAAACCTAGAAAATGCAGAATATAACTTGCCTGTTATAATTGAAATGAAAAGTAGAAAACGCACATAATGATCCAATGACTGCATGCTGGATAAAGTAGTCTGGTGTGTGTATTGATCTCTGTTGAATCTAGAAGTTCCTCTCTCTTCGATAGTTCAGTAACAGCTCAGCTCCTCCCTGAGTCTCTCCGTCTCCTCGTAGCTCTGTAGTTTCTCTTCTCTCAGTTACACTTCTAAGGTAAAGTGATTCTAGACTACATCATGTTGAAGGTTAACAGAGTGTGTCTCTCTTGGGGGACGTTGTGGAGTATTGTGTTGTCTTGCTCCAAAGGTTTTTTGTACAGAGTTTTGGTGTTTCCTGTCACTGTGGGCCTCAGAGCCAGTAGTACACAGCAGAGTCTGACAGCTTAGCTGAGGAGATCTTCAGGTCAACTTGATTTCTCTCCTCTCCCAGTATAGCAGTCAGTCGAGGGTGAGGAGGTTTAGTTCCATACTGAAGGTGGTTTTGTATCAGTGATCAGGAGAAGGAACTGAGGAGCTGATCCAGGATCCTGTCGATACCACTGGAGATTTTGAGCTTTAACTGAATAGGTACAGGACAGAGTAGCACTACGGCCCTCTGATGAAAACACTTCAGCACTGCTGGCAGTAATCTCATCTTCCATCGTGTTACCTAGTGAGGAAAACAACATGTTAGATTTACACCGCTGCTCCAAAGTCACATATCCAACATTTGGAAAACATCAATCTGACATTTTTAAGTTCAGCAAATGATGCTGTTAACAATGTATTAATCAGTTATTAGTAGTAAGTAGTAAGTAAGTAAGATTTATTTATATAGCACCTTTCACAGATAAAAATCACAAAGTGCTTCACAGTAAAATGAGTACAATATAATGCAATAGACACTTAAAAACAAATGGAAAACATAAGAACAAAACCATAAAAAACCCCACGTCTAACTAAAGCCTGTTGAACAGCAGCGTCTTGAGTTGCTTTTTAAAAGAATCAAAGAATTAATACACCGTAAAAATGTTGGCAATGCATTCCACAGCCGAGGTGCCACTGCTTGGAATGAACGATCCCCTCTGGATTTAAAATGAGTGTGGGGAACAACTAACAATCTCTGACCTGATGACCTCAGACTACGGATCGGAGTATGAAGCTGAATCAACTCAGAGATGTAGTAAGGAACTTGACCATGCGGGCTCTAAAAGTAAGAACCAGGATTTTAAATGAATTCTATACTGGACTGGTAACCAGTGAAGTGCTGCTAAACAGGTGTGATGTGTGCTCTTTTCTTATGTGAGTTAAAAGCCTTGCAGCAGAGTTCTGAACAGCCTGGAGACGGTAAAGCTCCTTCTGCTCAAACAAGTAAAAGACTGTTACAGTAATCTAAGCGAGAGGAATAAAAGCATGAATGATCATCTCTAACTCACCATTTGACACCAGTGCTCTTAATTTGGAGATATTCCTTAGTTGGAAGAAACAGTTTCTGACTAATTGCTTTGAGTGGTACTCTAAGGACATCGCTGAATCAAAAACAACACCTAAGCTCCTGAGCCTCGGCTGGACAGACGAGCCTAAGTCAGCAATGTGTTGTTTAATAAGAGGGATTTTACTCTCAGGGGCAATAATCAGCGTTTCTGGTTTATCTGAGTTCAGAAGTAGGAAGTTGTCACATAACCACTGTTAATACTAGTCAAGCAGTTAGTTAAGGAAGACAATTTATGGAACTCAGTTTCCTTGAACGAGCAGTAAAGTTGAATATCATCCGCATACAGATGGTACGAATATGTCACTGAAATGACTAATTATCTGTCCTAGAGGGGAGTATATACAAGAGGAACAGGATGGGTCCTAAGACAGAACCCTGAGGTACCCCACATGACAACCCTGCAGTTTCAGACATGATCTGGTTTACAAAAACACTAAAACTTCTACCAGAAAGATAGGATGAAAACCATTTTAAAAACTGATCCAGACATCCCCACCAGATCACGAAGTCTATTTATCATAATATTATGATCAACAGAGTCAAAAGCAGATGAAAGGTCCAAGAGAACCAGAACTGTGAATTCTTTAGAATCAGCTGACATCAGAATATCACTAGAAACTTATAGTAGTGCAGTTCTGTGGAATGCTTTTTACGAAAACCAGACTGGAATTTGTCAAACAGCTCGTTGTTCTCTAAGAAAAGGGTTAGTTGTTCTGCTACAACTTTTTCTAGAATTTTTGACATGAATGGAAGTTTGGATATCGGCCTGTAGCTCTTAGGTTGTAAAGGATCCAGGCTGGGCTTTTTAAGTACAGGCTTAACAACAGCATGTTTAAAAAAACAAGGAACGACACCAGTTTTAAAAGTGAGGTATTGAGCATTCCACAATACTAGGGCCAATAGAATCAAATGCTTGTACAAATAGCACAGTAGGGAGAACATCCATAGGACAAGACGTGGGTTTCCATGTATGTAGCAGAGAAGTGATGGTCCGTAATGTCACAGGTTTAAAATACGACCAAGAATGAGCAGAAGACAAATCACAAGTAAAGTTCTGAGTAAGTGATGGTGGATGTTTGTCCTAACATCTCTGATCTTACTTACAAAGAAATGGAGAAATTCATTACAGTCTGATTAGTGGATACAGTGCTTGAGGGGCAGAAGGAGAGAAACTATTGCATTTATAGTGTCAAACAAGATTTAGGATTTTGTGATTGAGGATATAAGCTGAGAGAAAAGAAGCGAGTTCTCGCATTTCTTAGCATCTCATGTAAGGTAGCCATTAGTTCTCTCAGATGAAGCCTATGAACTCGAGTTTAGAAGATCCATAGACGGTCAACTTTTCTACAATTCTCCTAAAACTCTGG
>NW_022603132.1:0-32108 GCF_008692095.1 Etheostoma spectabile
TTCACCTACAGACGTGGTTCAAACTTTAAAACGTTCACAAAATATTCAGCTATCAGAACTTTTCAGATTGATACGTTTACAGTTTTTGTGAAAAAGCTGATTTGGTTTATGTGTGTATTATTATGATTTTCGCAGTGATTATTATTATTATTATAACTGATATTTCATAATAATATTTAGTTATTAATATTGTTATATTAAGAGGGTATAGCTACTTCAGAAAAACAAAACACAAATCAAAAGCCAATCCAACAAATGTTCATTTCATTAAAAATAATTTCCGTCAATCAAACATTTTTTTTTAAGTTATACATTTTCCCCTTTGCCTTTTGATAACACACACACACACACACACACACACACACAGAGACACACACACACACACACAGACACACACACAAACACACCTACACTCTTTGTCTCATTATATATAACAATGGATAGCATTGTAAACAGGTTCTGTGGTGGTAGCGTAGTGGTTACGATGCATGCCTTTTGTGTGGGAGACCGGGGTTCAATTCCCACAGCGGCACCTCAACCAAAGTACTCCCCATGAAGACAGTCAACTCCTAGTGATGACCCAGTGCATATGGACTGGGGTTTAATCCCCGCCGCAGTACATCAACCCTGACAAAGGCATTTAACCCCATCATGATTTTTTGTGGTGTTATTCAACTTAATTAACGCCATTCTGACTTTTTCAAATATTCTCACTACTTCAACATCTTCTTACTGAATTAAGCTATTTCTCAAATTTAGCTTCAGCATTTCATTTTTGTTTTAGAATTTTTCCACTTTTTTTACATTGTTTTTGTTATTCAACTTAATTGAAACCATTCCTACTTTTTTCAACTCTTCTTACTACGTCAACATCTTCTTACTGATTTAAGCTTTTTCTACAGTTTACTTTAGCATATCAAGTTTTTCTACAACTTTTCCTGATTTAAACTATTCAACTAGGTTAGCTTTAGCAATTCAGCTATTCAGCATTCCCACGCATTTTCTGCAGGAAATGCAATTTTCTAGTTATTTTAGTGGGAATGCTGTTCAGCATTTCCCACTATTGTTATTCAGTTCTTTATTTTAGTGGGAATGCTGTTCAGCATTCCAACTATTGTTATTCGGTTCTTTATTATTATTATTATTATTATTTCGTCTTCCGTACGTTTTTTGGCTCTCCGTATCTTCTGCATACTTTCAGCTATTTAAACCATTCAACTTTTCAAATCTTCAGCTCTTTCAGCAGATTATTGGGCCTCTTCAGCAATTTTTCTGCTATTTATACTTTTTCAAATATTAAGCTTTTAAACAATTTTTTTTAACATTAAAGTCAATGAGAGCACTCTTCAATCCTTCAAATCTTCTTCCCTTCAAAATGTATCTCCTCCTACATTTTTTCACCTACAGACATGGTTAAAACTTTAAAACGTTCACAAACTATTCAGCTATTTTGCTCTATCTTTTCAGATTGACATATTTTTACAGTTTTTGTGAAAAAGCTGTTTAGTACAGTGCACATTTTATGATTTTTCTGCATTTATAATGGGTGTGTATTGCGTTTGTTAGAGTGTGGTGTGATGTCATCAGAGTGAAAGCTTCGAAAAAATTATCTTACTCTGTTCTCTATAACTTGCTCCCACGCCAACAATTCTAACTTGTCATGGACAATTTATACATCAAAACGTAGGTATTCTTGTCTAGTTTCAGCCAATGTGCTCATTTATGCGATTGATTTAATACTTTTCGCTCAGCGAGCTTTCAAATGTCAAGAGTTCAGGATATTTCTCTCATCACTGCCATGTTAAACATCCTCCCCATTTCTGAGCAAAACGCAGAGTGAAGCACTTTTTTACATCGCTGATACGCCCACATGTTTAAGTTAATCTACATGAATTTATATCAATACGTTCACAAAAGCCTTCTGGTGCTCATGGGCAAGTTATTTATTTTCTATCTCATATCACTTAGGCGTAATGACCATTTGTTTGAGAGCTAGTTTTCAGTCATTGAGGAGCTGCGTTCCTACAGGTGAAGAGGGTACAACAGCTGCGGTCGTTAACTGATCACAGATCAAAGAGATGACATCACAGACATCAAAGGCTTCCTAGCTGTGTTTACAAACATGGCCACTGATTACATGTAACCATGGCAACCCCTCCACAGACACTCCAAAACTCTCTATGTCTGTCTGTCTCATTATATATTGCAATGTATAGCTTCCTGAACAAGTCCTTGGGTGTCCACACACACACAGAGACACACACAGACACACACACACATCTGAATTAAGCTTTATCTCAAGTTTAGCTTAGGCATTTCAATTCTTTTTTGAATTTTTCCACCTTTTTTTACATTACTGTTGTTATCAACTTAATTAAAAACCATTCCTACTTTTTTCAACTCTTCTCACTACTTCAACATTTTAACACACACACACAGACACACACACACACAGAGACACACAGATACATTATATAGACAATGTTTTTTGTTCTGTTTGGTAGGTCAGTGGTGGCGCAGGGTTATGTGAAATGCCCTTCATGCGGTGGGCAAGGGTTCAATTCCTGCCCAGGCAGCTCATCTATTGATTTTATGAAGGATTTTAGCCCGTTATGATTATTTATTATTCCATACGTTTTTGGTTGTTCGTATCTTCTGAAGACTTTAGTCATCAAACCATTCAGCTTTTAAAATCTAGCTCTGGCTCCTTATGGTGGATTGATTTTATTCAACTTAATAAAAAAACATTCCTACTTTTTCAACTTTTTTTTACTACTTTAACATCTGAATTAAGCTTTATCTCAAGTTTAGCTTCAGCATTTCAATTCTTTTTTGAATTTTTCCACCTTTTTTTACATTACTGTTGTTATTCAACTTAATTAAAAACCATTCCTACTTTTTCAACTCTTCTCACTACTTCAACATTTTACACACACACACAGACACACACACACACTCACAGACACACCACACAGACACACACACACACACAGGCAAACACACATACAACAGAGACACACACACTAACACACACACACAGACACACCACACTCACAACACACCTACACTCTTTGTCTCATTATATATAACAATGGATAGCATTGTGAACAGGTTCTTTGGTGGTAGTGTAGTGGTTACAACATATGCCTTTTGTGTGGGAGACCCGGTTCAATTCCCACAGCGGGACCTCAACCAAAGTACTCCCCATAAGTCAGTCAACTCCTAGTGATGGCCCAGTGCGTATGGACGGGGGTTTAATCCCCGCCGCAGTACATCAACCCTGACAAGGAATTTAACCCTATTATGAGTTCTTGTGGTGTTATTCAACTTAATGAACGCCATTCCGACTTTTTCAAATATTCTCACTACTTCAACATCTTCTTACTGAATTATGCTATTTCTCAAGTAGCTTTAGCATTTCAATTTTTTTAGAATTTTTCCATCTTTTTTACATTATTGTTGTTATTCAACTTAATTAAAAACCATTCCTACTTTTTCAACTTTTTTTACTACTTTAAGTTTCCTACTTTTTTCCACTCTTCTCAAAACTTCAACATCTTCTTACTGACTTAAGCTTTTTCTACAGATTAGCTTTAACTATTCATTTTACTTCATTCATTTAACTATTCAACTAGGTTAGCTTTAGCAATTCAGCTATTCAGCATTCCCACGCATTTTCTGCAGGAAATGCATTTTCTAGTTATTATATTTCTTATTCTCCATCTTCCGCCAAATTTCGTCCCGCTACTAGTCCCAAAGCGTTGCCAACACGCGCAACACATTACACCGAAATGTGGGTAATGATCGGGAATGGTGTGCTATGATTTTTCTAAGAGATTTGCCGCGTGGTTTTACCGAAATCGGCAAAAAACCGGCAAACTTTTCTCATTGACTTGAATGGGAAATGTTCGGGAAATCGCTCAACATTGCTCAAAAACGCCCCCTTTTGGCACCATGCTGTGTCGCCATACTTTAACGTAGAAACATGATTAAAAGTTTAAACCGAAGACAAGACTTTGGTGTTTATTGCGCTGAATGGGCGTTCAGATATCAAGCACGGTTTCTCCCAAATCCCAGTTTACGTATCGTCCCGTTTCAGACCGGTTCAGATTTTCTAATGTGGTGTATGTGGCGGAATGTTCGGAGCTAGAGTGGGGGACAGAGTGGGGAGACTAAAAAAGTTATCTTTTTTTTTTCTCTATAACTTGCTCCCACGCCAACAATTCTAACTTGTCATGGACAATTTATACATCAAAACGTAGGTATTCTTGTCTAGTTTCATCGAATGTGCTCATTTATGTGATATGATGTATACTTTCCGCTCAGCAACCTTTCAAATGAGAACAGTTCCACATTTTCCTCCATTCACTGTAATGGTAAACATCGTCCGCATTTCTGAGCAAAACGCAGAGCGAAGGACTTTTTACATCGCTGATACGCCCACATTTTAAAGTTTATCCACATAAATTTTATATCAATACGTTCACAAGGGCCTTGTGGTGCCCACGAGCACCTCAATTAATGATATCTTGTATCCTTTTGGTGATATGATCATTTGTTTGAGAGCTTGATCAGTCTCTTAATAGCTGGTAACAGCAGGTGCCAGGTGCAGTCGTTAACTGACTACATATCAAAGAGATGACATCACAGAGATGAAAGGCTTCCTATTGGTCCTTAGTAACCAGGCACCATACTTTGTATGTCTGTCTGTGGACATCCATCTGTCTCCTCTCTCTCAGACACACACACAGACAGACACACACACACGTCCTAACATCTTAAATAGGTTTTAAAGAGTTATATCTCTGAAGGGTTAAGACACTTATTATTTTTTATTAAGTTTATTTGCTGTTCGGATGTGCACCAAGTAGTAGGCACACTGATAAAATTTCTGCGGAATTTTCTAGTTCACTCTATTCTCGCTCATAAAACTGAAGTTAGGGGGAGCTGACTCGATGAGAACAGCAGCGCTGTTATTATGGTCTAACCAGGTTTCAGTTAAAAACATAAAATCTAGATTGTGTTTGATAATAAAATTATTGATTTAAAAGGATTTTCCTGCCAAAGACCTGACGTTAGTAAAGCTAGTGTTAGTGTGTTTTCATTTTTGGGACAGGCTGTAGCTGACGAGGAATGGATGCTAGATTTGCTAAGTTTGCAGTTAAGTGCTTATTCACCATTCTTTTTCTATTACCTATCACAACATAAATTGAGGAAGAATTGAATACATAGGGCCCGGGCTTGTCTTGGAAAAAGTCACGAGTGTCTCTAGGCCTGGAGCCAAGGCCCGGCACATATCAGGTCATGCTTACTGGATTTTGCACACAAGCGTCCTTATCAGTCTGAGTGGAAAGAGTTTGTTTACCTCCTGGCAGAGGAGCCCGGCGTTTTACTATTACCCAGGGTTGAACCTGGCGTTTTACTTTTGCCAGGGGTTGAGTGATGGGGGAAGGAAGGGGTGTATATTTGGTTCCAGCATCTACCAGGTGATTCATGTGGTCAGTGAACTCCAACATGGGGGTAGGGGAAAGAGGGGAAAGGGTGAGTGGAGACAGCGATGGCTCCTCAAAGGATTCGGGGTTGGTAAGAGGGTTAGAGGGGTGCTGGATGGGTGAAAAGAGGAGTTGAGGTTTTGTATCTCTGCTCTGTGGTGTTACAGGGTCAAATCTTTGCTCAGGTGGGGGCTGTGGTGGATCACTGCCACACTTTGTTGTGTCTTCCTTTTGTTTTGATTCGTCTTGTCTCGTGTCCTTGGCAGAGGGAGCAGATGTGTAGCGCAGAAAGTAAAGCAGATTAGAGGTGAACAGCTTTACTCCTGGGTTGTTAAGGGAAAGTCTATCTGCTTTAAAAAGATGTCTGCGCTCCCAGAAAATGTTAAGGTTGTCAATGAACTGCAGAGAGTGGACGGTACATTCAGTTGAAAGCCATTTGTTTAGTGCCAACAGTCGGCTGAATCTCTCATCTCCTCTTCTGACTGACGGTATAGTAAGGTGACCAGATTTCTCAGACAAAATCCGGGGACATTTTCAGCTCCGAAGCGTATTTACCTCCAAAACAAGTAATGTTTTTACTTTTGTAAAACTTAAAACGGGGACACTAGACCGAGCTGTTCTCATTAAGGGCTGAGCCCCCCCAAGGTCTGATCCTAGACCCCCCCCTGCTGCTACTTCATACTCCACTCCACTACACCTCAGAGGGAATGTTTCAAGATAGAAAGTCCTAATATTTCAAGATAAAAAAATCCTAATACTTCAAGATAAAAAGTCCTAATATTTCAAGATAGAAAGTCCTTATAGTCCTAATATTTCAAGATAGTAAGTCCTAATATTTCAAGATAGAAAGTCCTAATATTTCAAGATAAAAAATCCTAATACTTCAAGATAGAAAGTCATAATATTTCAAGATAGAAAGTCCTTATAGTCCTAATATTTCAAGATAGTAAGTCATAATATTTCAAGATAGAAAGTCCTAATAGTCCTAATATTTCAAGATAGAAAGTCCTTATAGTCCTAATATTTCAAGATAGAAAGTCTTAATATTTCAAGATAGAAAGTCTCAATATTTCATAATGTTGTAATGTTTACTGAACTGCTGACAGCTTTTGCTTTATTGCTCAAGGCTTGTTTCTGCAACAGCTCATTGAGAATCAGATACAATAAAACTATTGAGGACATATTTTCCTTTGACATTGATGCAGTATTAAACGAGATCGCTGCAATGGAAGTTAACGGGATAATTGTCCAGCTTGTATTTACGTTCATAACAGACTCAGATTAATGTTCTAAGTGTCTGACAACATTATCGAAAGGATTTCTAAGGAGGTTCGTTTCTGTTAAAGATTAAGATCCTTTTTAAAACATAAAAGTCCGCGAAATTGCGTTCGCTAAACCCACCAGACTCCATGTAAATAATCAGTGAGTTTAGCATTGTAAAACACGGCTTCTAAAACCTCTCTGAGCACCGCGGGCTCTGGCTGTCTTGAGTGTGCGTGTGTAGGGTGTGCGATTATCGGCTCCGTTTTGTCAGTTTTTTCTTTCTTTCATTCCAATTTCGGGTCTGTCAGTCACAGTGAAAACCGGGGACATTTCCGGGGACAGATCCAGCCGGGGACAGGTTGCTAAAATTGGGGACTGTCCCCGGAAACCGGGGACGTCTGGTCACCCTACGGTATAGGACCACTGATAAACACATCTGCGTCTAGAGAGCTGACGGTGTCCAGCAGTTCCTTAAAGTCCAGTTTCTGCAATTCAGACTGTTGCTTTACAACATCATGTGACCCTATGTGCAGAATAATGTTCTTCACAGTTGGGTGTTCTGCTATGATAGCTGGGATTTTTTGGGTAAAGTCAGACACCGTGTCTTTGGGAAAACAGAGTATTTTGGTGTTTTTACTGTTTTTTAAATCTTTTACAGCAGAGTCACCCACAATCAGGGTTTGAGGCCGAGTTGTTAGCTTTTTACTTTTTGAATTGCTCTCAGTCCTTACCCTGCTGTGTGGTGATGAGACGCAGTCCCGGTCATCAGATGTCTGTCCAGCGTCCTGCAGCAGAGGAGCAAATCTGTTATCCAGTTGCACACCAGGTTGTTGGGGGGGCATTTTGTTGCTTATTTTCCCTTTTGCAGCTGTCCACGGCTGTGTCCTACTAGGTAGAGGGGTTGAAGAGGCGCTCTGCCCGGATGATAATGCAGGCCAGCCGGCCCTGCTCGTTAGTCGTCCTCCCATTTCCCAGGAAAATGATTTAGTCTTAGGCTTCGCACCAGACGAGTTCCAGGGAGGACTGCCACTTGTTGATTTATTACCAGTTCCACCCTCCTGTTTCTTTGTAGTCTTGTTGGTGCTAATTAGCCGTGTGTTAGCATGCTTTTGTCCATTGTTATGGGTCCATGGTAAAGTGGTGTCATTTCCACAAGATCCGGTAACTTCCACGTTCACTTCTAGTAGGTGAACCTTGGTTTCCAGAAGTGCAATCTTCTGAAGGAGTTTGTAGTAGTCTTCCACGGAGAAAGGAGGCATCTTGCTGCTAATTAGCTTTAGCTACAATCACTGTAGGACAGGCTTAAGCTATTGGTAGGCCACGCTCACGCAGAAAAATGTTAAAATATGGCAATAGCCTACTATGTCTACAAAAAATGTATAGTCCAGTGTTTTTGAAGTGTCCAAGAGCCGCTGCTCATAGTTTCTCTCAGAGGAAAAGCACGATTATCAGCAAAAATATGCAAGCAGAGGCAGGAGCAAGCAGCAAAGCGTCTGCACTGTAAGAAGCAGGAAGAATGAGAGTAAGTTTGTTGTGAGTAGTTCTGGAACAATAGGTTGAAGTTGTATAATTTTAAGAGTTGCGGTCGTAAACAGTTAATTACAGTTCTAAAATGTTAAATTGTAGTTCTGGAATGTTAAGCTGCAGTTCTAGAACAATAGGTTGAAGTTTTAGAATTTGAACATGCATTGTCACCAGACTTTAGTTTGATCTGAGGAACATGAGGTCAGCACAGACCATGATTGAAGAATGCAGGCACATTTTAGTCTGGTAAATTTCAGTGATTTTTACACTGGGATGGAACTGCTAATCTTGCGATTGACAGCCGATCCACCCCAATACAGCCATCTGATACTGTGCAGAACTGAGGGATTCCCATTCTCTAAAACACCACCGCCCAACATGGGGCTTGAACCCACAACCCTGAGATTAAGAGGCTCATGCTCTACCGAATGAGCTAGCCAGGCACTTCTTAAGTGTTGAGTTGCAGTCCAAAGATTTTACTTAAAAGTTATGAAATGTAACAGTTCTAGAATGTTACTTGGCAGTTCTAGAATGTTAGGTTGAAGTAAATGAATGTTAAGCTGCCATTCTACAATGTTAGCTTTAAATTCTAGAATGTTAAGCTGCAGTTCTAGAATGTTAGGTTGAAGTTCTAGAATGTTAAGATGCAGTTCTAGAAAGTTAAGCTTTCATTCTTGAAATTTGAGCTGCAATTCAAGAACAATAGGTTGAAGTTTTAGAATTTGTATAAGTTGCGTTCCCAAAAGGTTGCTCATAGTCCTAAAAGGTTACATTGTAGTTCTAGAATGTTAAGCTGCAGTTCTAGAAGAATAGGTTGAAGTTTTAGAACAATAGGTTGAAGTATTAGAATTTAAACATGCATTGTCACCAGACTTTAGTTTGATCTGAGGAACAAGAGGTCAGCACAGGCCATGATTATAGAATGCAGGCACATTTTAGACTGGTAAATTTCAGGGATTTTTACACTGGGATGGAACTGGTAATCTTGCGATTGACAGCCGATCTGCCCCAATACTGCCATCTGATACTGTCTAGAACTGAGGGATTCCCATTCTCTAAAACACCACCACCCAACGTGCGGCTCGAAATAACGACCCTGACTTTGTATGTTTTTTTTTTTACTCACTTAATGCTGGTTACAATATTCTAAAATCAATGCCAGAGAAAAATGACAAAGTGTGATAACATTTTTTAATAAAGTATTGGCAGTTTTTAATAAAGTATTGGCTTTTTCCTTGCAAAGGTTTTTTTTCCAATAACATTAACAAGCATACTATTAGTTACGGTGCCTGTGTCTGTCACGATGTGGAGAGCTGCTCCTTGCAGGTAGTGTGGCTGAGTGGTCCAAGGCACTGTATTTAAGTTCCAGTCTCTCTGGAGGTGTGGGTTCAAATACCACCACTGCCATTTGCATATATTACATAGCTGGAAGCCAACCAATGTGGTCTCTTACAGCTGTGTCATTTGGCCTGAACTTGGTGAAGTAACTAGAATCATCCATCAATCACCTTGCTGGGATTGTTCCTTGTTAACCTGAGGTTCAACGATTGGTGAAACCTTCCTTTCCAGCACTTTGGAGTAGAAAATCAACAAATGATTGTGATAATCTCCATATTGATCAAACTAATCGTGATTATCACTTTGGCCATAATCGAGCAGCCCAAAGAGATCCAATGTTTCATCAAACCAGGTTTGGCAAGTAATCTTTCTTGTCAAATAAAGCAAGTAACATCACTCAAAGAAAGCTACTGCGATGGCTGGGAATCGAACCCAGGTCAACTGCTTGGAAGGCAGCTATGCTCACCACTATACCACCATTGCTGGGCAACACAATATTCACTTCAAATCTTGTAATACATCTGGGCATTGAGACTGAAAGTGCGCTCTATCACTAAAATTCCCTCCAGGGGGTCCTGTGTTATCACATTCACAAGAATGGGAAGTGTATGTGTATGTGCTAGCTTCCTTTGATAGCTCAGTTGGCAGAGCGGAGGACTGTAGAGTCATAAAGCTGAAATCCTTAGGTCGCTGGTTCAAATCTGGCTCGAAGGAGCACTCTTTTCCAGAGTTTACCTTCAGTGATCCATAAAGACTTTCTCATTCTGATGTCGAGATGGACAGACGACCCAAAAGCATAATACTTCTTGCCGAGACATAACAAGAAACAAAAAAGAAGTGAGGCAAATAGAGTTCAAGAACATTTTTTCAGGACATCATCTTGTCGCTCAATATGGCAGGCATTCTATGCATCCAGGGCCAAATGTTTTACCATTTCATCCACTACGGGCCCCTAAGGAAACGTGTGACTGTGAACTCTTTTTACCTATAGCAACGACAGGTAACAACAAGTGGAAGTACTTCTCTCTTTTTGTATAATCGCCACTATACGGCTCAGTTTAATCTCTGTAAACTTTGCGGAAATCCTGCAAACAGCTGCGATGACTGTTTATCTGTAAGGATTTTAAAATCTATCTGTCAACCCCGTCTTGCCCGTATTGGATGGAATGATGTCAATTTGCGCTTTTTATCTGTTATACATAACAGACTGGATGCAACAAAGAACTTAACCTTTATTTCCGTTTTGTACAACCCCAGGATTTAAAAAACTGAAATATTTTTTCGCAAAATTCCCCAGCCAATCACAGTCAGTACTTGTGTCACCAAACAAAATGTCTCAATGTCCAAATTAAATCATTCTTTCAGCAGAATTGAAATTTTAACTTACCCCCGCTGTTTGAAATTGCTTCCTTGTTTTTTTGGGGATTTCAGAGTGAAATCAGCGAGCCCTCAAATTTGTTGACCGGCCATTCTATCTGAAAAAGAACATCTTGTCTCTTGGATAGGCTATGGTCTTGACCTGCTATGATAATCACAAAACTGATTCTGTCAGACTTTAGGCCATTTTGACCTTGGTGGGAAAATGCAAAGTCATAACAAATCCAGTTGTCTCCTACAAGGAGAAGACACTGAGGAAAGACACAGAAGTAATTTACTCTGAGAGGGATTGGAGATCTTATCATGAATAATTAATATGAAAATCATTGGTTAAATGAAATTTTTCATTACAAGTTACTGTTTGAAAAAATGAAAAGAATTGTTATTGAGATAGAGGCAGATGAAGTGTTTATGACCCATCAATGATGACCAAAGGATACATCCGCTGTTTGGGAGCTGATGTAAAGGACATGGTAGTCTTTAAAAGTGTTGGGTTTCTAGCAATAAACTAATGAGGAAGAATTTGACAAATCTAAATGAACAAAAAACAAGTCCAGAAACTTTACACCTGAATATGTCAAGTCCTGACCACTCCCTGACCGGGAATTGAACCCAGGCCGCGGCGGTGAGAGCGCCGTTGAATCCTAGCCACTAGACCATCAGGGAGTCAAATTTATGAAATTTATCTTTGTGAGTTTCCTTTTCACTCACTGGAATGACTCATGTTGTTTTAGGCGAGGAATGGCGCCTGGCTAGAGCTTCAGAAGGCAGGACATGACAGATTACACATCTGTCACATAGTCAGTTTGTAGTCTTAAATACCAAGTCTCTTGCTGTTCCTTGACTAGTTGGCCACCCCTGCTTTGCATCGCTCCAGGTAAGTAGAAAGCAATCTGTTATGCACCTTTGCATTGCACTAAAATGTCAAAATTTGGACCTGAATCCAACAATAACATTACTTGACACTCACATACACTCACCTAAAGGATTATTAGGAACACCATACTAATACTGTGTTTGACCCCCTTTCGCCTTCAGAACTGCCTTAATTCTACGTGGCATTGATTCAACAAGGTGCTGAAAGCATTCTTTAGAAATGTTGGCCCATATTGATTGGATAGCATCTTGCAGTTGATGGAGATTTGTGGGATGCAAATCCAGGGCACGAAGCTCCTGTTCCCACATCCCAAAGATGCTCTATTGGGTTGAGATCTGGTGACTGTGGAGGCCATTTTAATACAGTGAAGTCATTGTCATGTTCAAGAAACCAATTTGAAATGATGTGAGCTTTGTGACATGGTGCTTTATCCTGCTGGAAGATGCCATCAGAGGATGGGTACATAGTGGCCATAAAGAGATGGACATGGTCAGAAACAATGCTCAGGTAGGCCGTGGCATTTAAACGATGCCCAATTAGGCACTAAGGGGCCTAAAGTGTACCAAGAAAACATCCCCCACACCATTACACCACCACCACCAGCCTGCACAGTGGTAACAAGGCATGATGGATCCATGTTCTCATTCTGTTTACGCCAAATTCTGACTCTACCATCTGAATGTCTCAACAGAAATTGAGACTCATCAGACCAGGCAACATTTTTCCAGTCTTCAACTGTCCATTTTTGGGGAGCTCTTGCAAATTGTAGCCTCTTTTTCCTATTTGTAGTGGAGATGAGTGGTACCCGGTGGGGTCTTCTGCTGTTGTAGCCCACCCGCCTCAAGGTTGTAAAGCAGGGGGGGGCAACTAGTCAAGGAACAGCAAGAGACTTGGTATTTAAGACTACAAACTGACTATGTGACAGATGTGTAATCTGTCATGTCCTGCCTTCTGAAACTCTAGCCAGGCGCTATTCCTCGCCTAAAACAATATGAGTCCTTCCACGAAGTGAAAGGGAAACTTAAATCTACTAAGATAAAAATGAAAGATGAATCCCTGAGGGTCTAGTGGCTAGGATTTGGTTCTCTCACCGGCGCAGCTTGGGTTCAATTCCCGGTCAGGGAATGGTCAGGACTTGACACACTGTTAAAAAAATCTGTACTTTTTCATACATTTTCCTGTTAATTTGAAAGATTATTTCTGTTGTTTTTTTTTAAATACAGAAAAAAACCCACCAATAAATCACAAAAATAAACTGAATTTAAGGGACAACAAGTACGTTTGAACCACCTGTGGGAGTGGAACATGGATGTGTAGAGATGGGCTATCAAACAATGCACCTTTTGACATTTTGACATGTCACATTAGGAAAAGCAAGGGTATAAATAAAAATGAATTATGGCCCAACTCAATTTACATTTTTACAGTAGACATAAGGCATTACAAAGTCAAGAAACTAGGTGCTGATTGTGAAGGGCAAATAAAGCTTTGGTGAAGCACTGAACCACTTAGAGGAATTGGTTTGAAAATGGGTTCATTACTAGAAGCTTCAGTAACAGGGACCTCGCCTGGTGAAGGGCCAAGGCTGCATCCAAATGATCCCGACAAGATAGTGGACAGGAGGCTTTAGACTAGTGACACTCACGTGTACTAACAATGGGATAGCATTCTTTTTAAAATAAAGATTGATGGATTTGTGTATTGTAATATTGGGTATTAGGTAAAGAGTGCTTGGGGAAACAGAGGATGTGCTTGTGTAACTATGGCCGGGGGATATGTGGGACAGGGACCACTCATCAATTTTTATTAAGGAACATTATTTTTTCCACATTATTGGACCGGAAAACTCTGACTGTTGTTTGTGCATATGCACCAAACAAGAGTTTGGAATATTCTGCCTTCTTGGAGACCTTGAACAGAGTCCTGTATGGGTTTCCAGAACTCCATAGTTCTGCTGGGGGACTTCAACGCACACGTGGGCAATGATGGAGATACTTGGAGAGGCGTGATTGGGAGGAACGGCCTCCCTGATCTGAACCAGAGTGGTTGTCTGTTGTTGGACTTCTGTGCTAGTCATGGATTGTCCATAACAAACACCATGTTCAAACACAGGGTGCTCATAAGTGTACGTGGTACCAGAGCACCCTAGGCCAAAGATCAATGATCGATTTTATAATTGTTTCATCTGATCTGAGGCCGTATGTTTTGGACACTTGGGTGAAGAGAGGGGTGGAGCGGTCAACTGATCACCATCTGGTGGTGAGTTGGGTCAGGGGATGGGGGAGGACTCTGGACAGACCTGGTAAGTCCAAACGGGTGGTACGGGTAAACTGGGAACGTCCGGAAGAGGCCCTTGTCCATCAGACTTTCAACTCGAACCTCTGGCGGAGCTTTTTGGGCATCCCTGTGGAGGCTGGGGGCATTGGACCTGAGTGGACAATGTTAAAAGTTTCCATTGCTGAAGCTGCGGCAGGGAGCTGTAGTTTTAGGATCTTAGGTGCCTCAAGGGGCGGTAACCCACTAACACCCTGGTGGACACCGTTGGTCAGGGGAGAACTCCTGACCCTAAATGGGAATACTGTCAAGCGATGGAAAGAGCACAACTCTTGGACATGAACAACACGTCTCAAAGTGCAGCAGGAGGTGGGAGCGTGTCAATTCTGGTGACCTTAGAATTCCTTTCATGCTCTTTGCAGATGATGTGGTTCTGTTGGCTTCATCAGGCAGTAATCTACAGCGCCCACTGGGGCAGATTAAAGTCCTCGCCTAAAACAATATGTGTCATTCCAGTAAGTCAGGGGTCGGGAACCTTTTTGACTCAGAGAGCCATGAAAGCAAAATATTTGGAAATTTATTTCAGTAAGAGCCATATAATATATTTTAAGACTGAATTCAACTAAATGTGAGTATAATAAGCCTCTGAATGTATTCTTTTAAATCGGGGGAAGGGAACCTTTTTGACTCAGAGTTATTTAAAAATTTTAAAAAACTAAACTAGTGGAATTATAGTCACCGGGTCCACAGGCGGAGTTGCTGCTGGCTAGCTTGCACTTGCCTGCTCAGCAGCTCTGTCTCCCGCGGGGTAGTTTGCATGGCGTGTTGTCGAAGTGCCGCTTTACATTCAACCGTTTCCTCGATGCTATTTTGTCGTTGCAAATTAGACACACCGCAGAACCTGCTCTCTCCAGAAAGGCGAATTCTTCGGTCCATTCGTTCTGAAATGTACGATACTCCTCATCTTTTTTCTTTTCGCTATCTTCTTCGCCAAAGGGTTAACTTTGAGCTAATGACTGAGCAGACTGATTCAAAAGGGGGCGTTTACCTGTTTACCCAGCACTGGCCAACATAGGCTATTATCATCCAATTATAATGGACAATTGCTCCTGCAGCCAACTGCAGCCCTGAACAGGACATGAGCAGTGGAAAATCAATGGATGGATTAAAAAGTAAGAATATATTATGTTTTTTCTGCGAGCCAGATGAAATTCTGAAAAGAGCCACACCTGGCTCGCGAGCCATACGTTCCCGACCCCTGCAGTAAGTGAAAAGGAAACTCACATCTAAAAAGATATAATTGCTAGATGTGACTCCCTGATGGTCTAGTGGCTAGGATTCGGCGCTCTCACCGCAGCAGCCTGGGTTCAATTCCCGGTCAGGGAATGGTCAGGACTTGATAGATAAAGGAGAAATATTTGGAAGATTAAGTTCCTGTTTCAAAACAACCTGTTTTGAAACCATATACAACCGAAATATTACATATTTTACTCAGGGTTCTTCTCTTATTCAATGATCTCAGAAAAAGAAAAAAATCTGAGAATGTACAGGGGATGTAGCTCAGTGGTAGAGCGCATGCTTCGCATGTATGAGGCCCCGGGTTCAAACCCTGGCATCTCCATCAAGTGTCATTGTCCAGTCTATAAAATTCTTTGATAAAAATTATTCTGAAAGAGAAAAGTATTAAAAGGCGATCTCCTTGTGTTCATGGTGATTAATGCAAAAGTCAGTCTTAATGTCCAGATGTGTTGCAAGATTTGCAGTGAGCAGTACGTTGCCCATTGATGGTGGTTTAGTTGTCAGCGTAGCTACCTTCCAAGCAATTGGAGTCTCCAATGTTGGAGTCTCAGCCATCGCAGTTGCTTTCTTTTAGTGATGTCAGTTTTTAACTATGATTTATACCATAGCAGTGCAAGCATTTTGCCATGGTTTGATTTCCAGCCACTACCAGGTTTTGAAGCAATATACAACATTAACATGACATATTCCACCCAGGTTTCTTCTCTCATTCAGTGATCTCACCAAAAAGTCAAAAGAATCTGAAAATCTTTAGGGGCTGTAGCTCAGTGATAGAGCACATTTTGAGTCTCAATGCCCAGATGTGTTACAAGATTTTCAGTGAATATTGTGTTGTCCAGTGATGGTGGTATAGTGGTGAACATAGCTGCCTTCCATGGAGTTGGCCTGGGTTAGATTCCCAGCCATCGCAGTAGTTTTCTTTGTGTGGTTACTTGCTTTATTTGTCAAGAAGTAACCAGAAAGGTTACTTGCCCAACCCGATTTGATAAAACATTAGATCTCTGTTATGGTACAAATAAGGGAGAATATCATCCAATCAAGCTGCCTCCACGAGGATCCTCAGACACAGGCAGTGCACTTCGATTTGCACTTCGCCCGTGTCGTGTAACTACTACTAACCAATTGAAAGTTTATGAACATTTGGCTTTTCAGGTTGTCGTGGCCAAGGGGTTAAGTCGATGGACTAGCAATCCATTGGGGTCTCCCTGCGCAGGATTGAATCCTGCCGACAACGAGGGACTTTCTTTAAGAGTTGTAGCAAACCCAAAACATATCACAGTATACCAAACCAACCATTCCCCACCAATGTAATTCTTAGCATTTGTTTTCAGTCTTTGTTACCAGATTTGCAGTGAACGTTGTATTGTCCACCAGAAAGGCAACAGATGTGTTACTTTTTGACTATGATTTATATTGTAGCAGTGCAATCATTTTGCCCAGGTTTGACTTCCAGCCACCACAGTTGTATTTATAGGTTTTGAAGCCATATGCAACATTAACATTACATGTTTTACCCAGGTTTCTTCTTTTATTCAGTGATATTTCAATTTCCTTGCGGGAGTCTTCCCAAAAGGATTAATAAAGATAAGTCTAAGTCTATCTCAGAAAAAAAAAACGGAAAATCTTCAGGGGATGTAGCTTGGTGGTTGCTATTGGCTTTTTCCTTGCGAAGGTTTTTTTTCCAATAACATTAACAAGCATGCCATTAGTTACAGTGCCTGAGTTTGTCACAATGTGAAGAGCTGATGTTTGCAGGTAGTGTGGCCGAGTGGTCTAAGGCGCTGGATTAAGGCTCCAGTCTCTCTGGAGGCGTGGGTTCAAATCCCACCACTGCCATTTGCATGTGTAACATAGCTGGAAGCCAACCAATGTGATGTCTTAAAGCTGTATCATTTGGGCTGAAATTGGTGAAGTAACTAGAATCATCCATTAGTCACCTTGCTGAGATTGTTCCATGTTAAACTGAGGTTCGATGATTGGTGATACCTTCCTTTCCAGCACTTTGGAGTAGAAAATCAACAAATAATTGTGATAATCTCCATATTGATCAATATATATTTCTGCTGACTTCTTGTAAAAGAAGCAAGTAACATCACTCGAAGAAAGCTACTGCGATGGCTGGGAATCAAACCCAAGTCAACTGCTTGGAAGGCAGCTATGCTCACCAGTATACCACCATCGCTGGGCAATACAATGTTCACTTCAAATCTTGTACTACATCTGGGCATTGAGACTGAACGTGCGCTCTATCACTGAGCTACAGCCCCTGATGATTCAGAAATTCCCTCCAGGTGGTCCTGTGTTATGTGATGGAAAGCCTGTGTGTCCTCTGTGTCTCACAAATTGATAAATGCCATTTCTGGGACATGGAATCACATAAATCGAAAGATAAAGGAGAGAGGAGCTCAGTGTGTCAAAGGAAGTCCCCCGGCAGTCTAAAACTATTACAGTGTAACTAAGAGAGACAGGGTGGAGAGAGGAGCCTGGTCAGGCTAGAACTCTCCCCTGCTGGTATGGGCTGTACTGCACCGCCTTCCTCTGTTTTTATCATGTTATTCATTATATTGAAAATTTATCTGACAACTATGAAGCAAACTTAGCAAAGAACTGCTAAGTTCTTTATTCCCAATATCAACTCTCAGACATTAGTTCCAAAATAAAACACTAGTTGTCAGAAATGGGATTTGAACCCACGCCTCCAGTGGAGACTGCGACCTGAATACAGCGCCTTGGACCGCTCAGCCATCCTGACTAATCCAGCAGATTTTCAGTAGGCCCTGTCTCAAAAATTATAATATAGTAAATTAAACATGTCATGATATAGTAGGTTCTCAGTAATCCATGTCATAGTTAACAAGGGAAGGTTTCTCAACTGTCAGTCCAAATATATGGGCGTTCATGGAGACATGGAAGAAAGTCACCAGGGTGGCAATGTGCTTGACAATGGCAATACATTACGAGGGATGTGAAGGCAATGTGCAATACAGGCTAAATCCTATGGTGGGAATCAAGATCCACCAATGTCTCTGTCCACAATGTCCACCTGAATCCAGAAATGTCCCTGCCAGATGGGAAATAGACTGACAATTGGGTCAACATTGTGCAGTTATGGGCACCCAGATAGCTCAGTGGGTTGAGCGGTTGCCCATGTACAGAGGCTTGCTCCTCGACGTGGCGGGCCTGGGTTTAGATCCGGCCTGCGGCCCCTTTGCTGCATGTCACTCCCCCTCTCTCTCTCCCCCTTTCACACATTTTCGTCTGTCTAATAAAGTGAAAAAACCCTGAAAAAATAACTTTAAAAAAACAAACATTGTGCAGTTATCTTCAAAATGTCCAACTGAGTCCACAGATATACATGCCTGATGGGAAATAAACTGATAACTGTCTTCATGGTCTAAACGTGTCAAATATTGCCGTACAATGCCAACATTGAGTCCAGATGTGTCCGTTGTGGTTCCTGATCCATGCTATTACCCCAAAAGTTCACAACTAGGCCGAGGGCAACTGGACTTGGTGAAAGGTCCTCCGCAGAAGTTTGTCTCTCATCCAAGAGACTTCTTTAGTTGTTTTTTACACAGAAAGGGTTGGACACAGTGCCCACTCCCCCACCCATATCTGACAATTGAAAGCTGTGGGGAAAGGGGGTTCCAAAGCTAATAGGCCATTCAACAAGCAATTCTGATGCACTATACTGGCCCATTCAGGATGAGCACTGTAAACTCTGACTGCAGCAACACAAGTTCAAATTTCAGTGATACCTAATTTTTATGGTGATTGTGAGACTGAATGCAAAGTGTATATCCCCCATGTAACTCAAAGCCTATCACTTCCAGTCAATACTGTCAAATTTGGAGCTCCTTTAATTACATTAACAACCAGGTGACTCCTCAACATGCCCCCACTAATGTACTGTTTACAGTCTAAATGGCCAAGGACATTAAACCTGTTAGCTTACTTTAAACTAGATGTGGAAAGTTGAAAGGTTGATCTTTTTCACCGGTGCTGTGGCTTAAAAAACAGGTTCCACTGAGATTTGAACTCAGATTGCTGGATTCAGAGTCCAGAGTGCTAACCATTACACCATGGAACCTTTAAACTTGCTAGAAAGGTTTTCTATGCAGTTTATTTCATAATATCCACATGTGTGACATTAAAGGCACACAAAAATAACAACAAAGATGAAAAAGCAACAATTACTGGCCAACTTAAGTCTATTTCCAGTCTGTTGATGTCTAACAAAGTGTCTGTTGCTGCAAGTGTCTGACGTGAAATGTCTCCACCTGCTGTAGAGTAAACTTAATGGCATGTCAAGTTTATTTCGTCCATAAAAATGGAAACTACAGTGCTCATACCCGCCGTAACACCCATAAAAACCAGAGTATAATACAACAAATATACTACAGTGCAAGTACATAAATATGGTAAAATAGAAACTGTAAAAAATGTACGGGGAGGCTGTGGCTCAGTGGTAGAGTGGTTGCCTGCCAATAGGAAGGTTGGTGGTTTGATCCCCGCCCCTGCAGTCATTGTCGAAGTGTCCTTGGGCAAAACACTGAATGTAGAAAGAAAAACCTGCCCCCGGTGCCGCGCATCGGAGTGTGAATGTGTATGAATGTTTATCAGTATGGCAGCCCCGGCCACAGTGTATGAATGTGTGTGAATGGTGAATGTTTCCTGTAGATGTAAAAGCGCTTTGAGCAGTTGTTAAGACTGGAAAAGCGCTATATAAATACAGCACATTTAAAGTGCTAGTTTTGCTGTCTAATAGTCTGAGGTATAAAAGAGAGAGCATACCTCTTAGTTTGTGTCACAGGAGGTCTTAGTCTACCACTACGTTCTATAACCCTACCAGTCAGATTACCACAGGAGGTAATATCTTTTGCAGCTCTTTCAAAGACTCTACCATAATACCTGCTGGAGATGCCAAGTCCTCATACATGTAAAGCATGGGCTCTACCACTGAGGGTTAGATTTTCTGATTTTTTTTACTTTTTTCGAGATAGACATAGACTTATCTTTATTAATCCTTTTGGGATGACTCCCGCAAGGAAATTGAAATATCACTGAATAAAAGAAGAAACCTGGGTAAAACATGTAATGTTAATGTTGTATATGGCTTCAAAACCTGTAAATGCAACTGTGGTGGCTGGAAGTCAAACCTGGGCAAAATGATTGCACTGCTACAATATAAATCATAGTCAAAAAGTAACACACCTGTTGCCTTTCTGCTGGACAATACAACGTTCACTGCAAATCTTGTAACTCAGACTGAAAATAAATGTTAAGAACTACATTCATGGAGACGTGTGGCTTCCTGTACCTATGAGATAACACAACATTGTTAATGAAGGCACATCTGCGTTTTTTTATACTGTGATGAGTCATTGGTGTGCTAGCACCCTTAAAGATTGCCTTTTGTTAGGGAGGGACATCACTGATGCAGTCTGGGACTGCGCTCAGACTAGAGTAAATGGCACTTCATCCTGTGCCCGTCTTAGCTTGATACAGTTCAAGGTTTTTCACAGAATTTAGTACACAAAATCCAAACTATCAAGAATTTATTATGACATTCAAGATAGGTGTGAGCGCTGCAATTCTACACCAGCAGATATGTCGCATATGTTTTGGACCTGTTCTAAACTAAGAGATTTTTGGTCATACGTCTGCAACATTTTGAATGATGCTTTTGATACCAAAGTGAAACCCTCTGCAGACATGGCCATCTTTGGAGTCTTGATTAATGAGATCTTGTTGCCCACTGATAAGAAGAATGCTTTTGCTTTTGCGTCTTTGTTAGCCCGTAGAAGAATAGCTTTACAGTGGAAATCTCCTGATCCACCTAAAGGGTCTGTCTGGCTCAGTGAACTACTGTTTTTCTTGAAATTAGAAAAAATTACCAGAGGTTCAATTAGTAAATTTCACAAAATATGGGACCCATTGATTTTGTATTTTGATAAGCTCAATACTCTCCCGTAAGACAACAGGGCCCTGATGTGTTTTTTTCTTTTTTCTTTTTTCAACCATGTGTAGCTACAGGCATGTATAATGTAAGAGTGTTGAGTGCCCCCCCCCCCTTTTCTTTCTCCTTTTTTTCTTTTTTTTTTCTCATTATTATGTACTTATTTTCATTATCGTTATTATTATTATCCTTAATTATTTTAATGGCAGTAAGTGGTTGTTGTGGGTGGGTGGATGGGATTTGATTGACAAAGTAATGTTAAACCAATTCAAGATATTCTATTTATATGCATCCTATACAGTGTTACCTTTCTTGAATAAAAATATTGTTTAAAAAAAAAAAGATTGCCTTTTGTTGTCTCAATCGCAGAAATATCACAACTTCCATTCATGTGTATTGCCAGTATTCAACCACCTGACCTGTGCAAGTTCACTGTATTTTGAACCACGCCTTCAGTTATGTTTTGTGCCAAAACACTTTCGATGGTTGGGAAAATTTCGTAAAAACTAACAATTTGGTCTTCAATCTTAATAAAAGCAATGTATGTGGAGACCTATGTACTCCACATACATTGCCGAACTTTGCGTTGGAATCGGCGTACGCCCGTCCTACGCCGGTTTTAGGTCGTATACACGTTTCAGAAATGAGGTTCAATGTGAGCACAATAAAGATTTCTTGAAGAAAGGTTTGTACTTTAAAGTTCTAGTTTTATTCCAATTCTACTGGTCACACTTGGTACTATTTCATAACTTTTGTCTGTAGTTCTCTATTCTTTCAGGGCTTAACTCTGTCCCCCCCGCCTCTTTTTTTGTTTCTTGTTATGTCTTGGCAAGAAGTATTATGCTTTTGGGTCGTCTGTCCATCCGTCAGGCCAAAGAAACAGATACCAGCATGTAACTTTGCAAATCAGTGGCTCACCCTGGCCGCCATTAAAGATGCCATTTGGACTTCCAGAAACTTTCTGGTAAGAAAGCACATGCAGATCCCATTCCCTCAAAACGTGAATCACAGATTTTCCAGCACCTGGACTTGATCAGACTGGGAATATGCCAAAGAGATGTTCACAAGTTCAGCCGAGGTAAATGCTCGGCCCACATTCACACAGATCTAAAACTACTCGCTTAATGCTGGTTACCATTTTCTAAAATAAACAATGTCAGAGCAAAATTGCAAAGAGAGAAGGGTGTTGATAAAAAATTTTAATAAGGTATTGGCTCATTATTGCCAACCCGATATCATGAAGACAGAGACAGATCCTTTTATTCCTCCTTATTTCTGGTTGGAGAACAGAAGAACTCAGTTTTGTTTTTATTTTTCTGTTTGCATCAGTTTTCAAAACCGAGCACCTTATTTAGGTTTTGTTGCATGCATGTTTTACTTTGAAAGAGTGTAAAACAACTTCCTAATAAAACAGGTTGAACTATCTGAGGTTTATTCATAAAGTGTGTGTGCGTGTGAGTGTTCTTGTTTGTGTGCGTGTGCTTGTGTGTGTGTGTGTGTCAAAAAAAACAGTGATTCAGTTTGAAATATATTTTCATCCACAAATTAATTAAATTCAAAGCCTCGTAGTAACTCATAGTATAGTACGTCAAAATATTCATAAAAAGTCATAGTATAGTATGTCGAAAATTCATAAACGTCATAGTTTAGTATGACAAAAATTCATAAAATGTAATAAAAAGTCAGAGTATAGTATGTAAAAAATTCATAAAAAGTCGTAGTATAACATGTAGAAAACTCATAAACGCCATAGTTTAGTATGACAAAAATTCATAAAATGTCATTAAAAGTCAGAGTTTAGTATAACAAAAAAATCATAAAAAGGCATAGTATAGTATGTCAAAATATTTGTAAAAAGTCGTAGTTTAGTATGACAAAAAAATCATGAAAGTCATAGTATAGTATCTCAAAAAAGTCATAAAAGTAATAGGATAGTATGTCGACAAAAACATAAAAAGTCATAGTATAATATGTTGAAATATTAACAAGTAACAAGTAACAATATTAATAAGTAACAAGTCCAGATTTATAGTGCTTGTTGTAAAGCAAGAAGAATCTGAAGTCCTCTGGAGAATGCGGGCATTGATCCCGCTACCTCCCGCATGCTAAGCAAGCGCTCTACCATTTGAGCTAATTCCCCCTTTTCAAAAAAAGTCATAGTATGTTGAAAAAAATCATAAAAGTCATAGTGTAGTATGTCAAAAAATTCATAAAAGTCATAGTATAGTATGACAAAAATTCATTAAATGTCATTAAAAAGTCATAGTATAGTATGTCGAAAAATTCATAAAAGTCATAGTATAGTATGACAAAAAAATCATAAAAGTCATATTATAACGTGTCAAAAAATCATAAAAGTCATAGTATAATATGACAAATATTCAAAAAAGTCATAGTATAATATGACAAATATTCAAAAAAAGTCAGAGTATAGTATGTCAAAAATTCATAAAAAGTTGTAGTATAACATGTCAAAAATTCATAAAATTCATAGTTTAGTATGACAAAAATTCATAAAATGTCATAAAAAGTCATAGTTTAGTATAACAAAAAAATCATAAAAAGTCATAGTATAGTATGACGGAAAAATCATGAAAGTCATAGTTTAGTATCTCAAAAAAGTCATAAAAGTCATAGGATAGTATGTCGACAAAAACATAAAAAGTCGTAGTGTAGTATGTCGTAACAAGTCCAGATTTATAGTTCTTGTTGTAAAACAAGAAGAATCTAAAGTCTACTGGAGAATCCGGGCATTGATCCCGCTACCTCTCGCATGCTAAGCAAGCGCTCTACCATTTGAGCTAATTCCCCCTTTTCAAAAAGAGTCATATTATGTTGAAAAAAATCATAAAAGTCATAGTGTAGTATGTCAAAAAATTCATAAAAGTCATAGTATAGTATGACAAAAATTCATTAAATGTCATTAAAAAGTCATAGTATAGTATGTCGAAAAATTCATAAAAAGTCATACTATAGTATGTCGAAATATTTATAAAACGTCATAGTATAGTATGACAAAAAATCATGAAAGTCATAGTTTAGTATGACAAAAAATCATAAAAGTCATATTATAACGTGTCAAAAAATCATAAAAGTCATAGTATAATATGACAAATATTCAAAAAAGTCATAGTATAATATGACAAATATTCAAAAAAAGTCAGAGTATAGTATGTCAAAAATTCATAAAAAGTTGTAGTATAACATGTCAAAAATTCATAAAATGTCATAAAAAAGTCATAGTTTAGTATAACAAAAAAATTATAAAAAGTCGTAGTATAGTATGACGGAAAAATCATGAAAGTCATAGTTTAGTATCTCAAAAAAGTCATAAAAGTCATAGGATAGTATGTCGACAAAAACATAAAAAGTCGTAGTGTAGTATGTCGTAACAAGTCCAGATTTATAGTTCTTGTTGTAAACCAAGAAGAATCTAAAGTCCTCTGGAGAATGCGGGCATCGATCCCGCTACCTCTCGCATGCTAAGCAAGCACTCTACCATTTGAGCTAATTCCCCCTTTTCAAAAAGAGTCATGGTATGTTGAAAAAAATCATAAAAGTCATAGTGTAGTATGTCAAAAAATTCATAAAAGTCATAGTATAGTATGACAAAAATTCATTAAATGTCATAAAAAGTCATAGTATAGTATGTCGAAAATTCATAAAAAGTCATACTATAGTATGTCAAAATATTTATAAAAAGTCATACTATAGTATGTCAAAACAATCATGAAGTCATAGTATAATATGTCAAAATATTCATAAAATGTCATAAAAAGTCATAGTATAGTATGTATAAATATTCCAAAAAAGTCGTAGTGTAGTATGTCGTAAAGTAAAGTATGCTAAAGTATGTCAAAAAAACATAAAAAGTCATACTGTTGTTGTACAAATATTTATAAAAATTCATAGTATAGTTGTCAAAAAATTCATAAAAAGTCACAAAAAGTCATAGTATAATATGTCAAAATAGTCCTAAAAAGTTGTAGTGTAGTATGTTGTAACAAGTCCAGATTTATGGTTCTTGTTGCAAAACTAGAAGAATCTAAAGTCCTCTGGAGAATGCCGGTGTTGATCCCGCTACCTCTCGCATGCTAAGCAAGCGCTCTACCATTTGAGCTAATTCCCCTTTTAAAGAAAAATTATAGTATAGTATGTCAAAAATTCATAAAAAGTCGTAGTTAAGTATGACAAAAAAAATCATGAAAGTCATAGTATAATATGTCAAAAATTCATAAAAAGTCATAGTATAGTATGTCGAAAAATTCATAAAAAGTCATACTATAGTATGTCAAAATATTTATAAAACGTCATAGTATAGTATGACAAAAAAATCATGAAAGTCATAGTATAGTATGTCGACAAAAACATAAAAAGTCATAGTCACTTCCTTAAAAGTATGTTGAAATATTCCTAAAAAGTTGTAAAGCAAGAAAAATACATGTCGGTTATGCCGAAATAATGTTGGTTGTCTCTTAAACAATGCCTTTCGTTGACAGCAGGACTCAAACCTGCGTCCATTGCCTTAACCACTCGGCCACGACAACCTGAAAAGCAGCATTTTACCTCTTTGCACAAATGTTTATAAACTTTTCAGTTGGTTAGTAGTAGTTACCAGACACGGGCAAAGTGCAAATCGTAGTGCACTGCTCGTTTCTGTGGATCCTCGTGGAGGCAGCTTGATTGATTGACATGCTCCCTTAATCGTACCATAACAGATATCTAATGTTTTATCAAATCGGGTTTGGCAAGTAACCTTTCTGGTTACTTCTTGACAAATAAAGCAAGTAACCACACAATGAAAACTACTGCGATGGCTGGGAATCAAACCCAGGTCAACTGCTTGGAAGACAGCTATGCTCACCACTATACCACCATCACTGGACAATGCAGCATGTGTCCATTTTTACAGTTCATTGTCCGTCTGGATTTATTTGATAAAAAAAGCTTGTAAAACATCAACCCTGTGGTCTACAGTCAAGATATGAACATCATTTTTTTAGGACAAACTGCGTTATTAGAAGATTTGGGCTGCAGTGAGGTCACTTGAATGTTAACGGTTGTAGACCTTAAGACAAATAAAACGGAGCAGAATCTCACAGACATGTATTGATATCACAGACAGAGCAGTAAAACCTAAGCCATTTTCCGCTCTAAAACGCTTGTCATATGTCTTGGGAGTCACACTGTGAAGAAATAATCATTATAACTTATACAGTTTACAAAATACATATGTTTTTTCAAAGAAAGTCCAGACGCTTTTGCCCTCATGACATTTACTTATGCCATTTACTTATAATAATACACACAGCACACACAGCAATGCTACACAAACATTTGTGTGTCTAAAACAGTTCTCCTATATGCAAAATAAACATAATAAACATTATAACTCATATAAAGCACATACTATTTACAATTCTTCAAATAAGGCCCAAATATATCCCAAATCTCAAGCAGTGGGGCCATTTCCTCTATAAAACGGTAGATATCTATTTTGTTCCGCTACAGCATCTTATATCGCATACTAGACTAGTGTGACCACAGTGTGACTAGGAAGATTGATCTCTTTAGGACTCCATACTCTTTGTGTGACGTTGTCTCCCATATATGGGCATATTACTTCCTTCTCTCCGTAAACAGAGGGCAGACATGGAGCCCGGAGCTAGTGGCATAAATAAGCAAAAACGCGATGATTATAGACATAAAGTGGATAAATCGTGGATGTGACGATATGGATTTAATGCTCAATGACCCCGAAAAAGGCACAGGTTCCAGGCTGGATAAAAATCACCTGTAGAGGCTAGAAAGACCCCAAGAGACCTCCGTAAACGCTAACTTGTTAGCTTTTAGCTGCAATTTTTGGTAAGTCTATCATTTATGGTTATTAAATGATTAAACTATGAATCAGAGGTGCTGTTTTTTGCTCGTGCACGAGTCTCTCGGGTTCAGAGGGTGAAGACTACAAACTGACTATGTGACAGATGTGTAATCTGTCATGTCCTGCCTTCTGAAGCTCTAGCCAGGAGCCATTCCTCGCCTAAAACAAATATGAGTCATTCCAGTAAGTGAAAAGAAAACTCACATCTACAAAGATAAATTGGATAGATGTGACTCCCTGATGGTCTAGTGCTAGGATTGGTGCTCTCACTGCTGCGGTACGGGTTCAATTCCTGGTCAGGGAATGGTCAGGACTTGACAGATTCACGTGTAATATTTGAAAGAGCAAGTTCTTAGACTGGTTTTGGTTGATTTACATTTATCAAATTCTTCCTCATTAGTTTAACATTAATGTAATGTTTTGGATTTAAGACATTTTAGTGCAAGGCAAAGGTGCATAACAGATTGCTTTCTACTTACCGGAGCGATGCAAAGCTGGGGAGGTCAACTAGTCAAGGAACAGCAAGAGTACTTCTTTAGTTAAATGTACATGTTTTACAGTCTCTATTTTACTGTATTTATTTACTTGTATTGTAGTATATTTATTTTATTATGCTCCATTTTATGGGTGTTACGGCGGGTATGGGCCATGTAGTTTCCATTTTTATAGATGAAATAAACTTGACATGAATTAAGTTTACTCTTTAGAGGTGGAGACATTTCACTTCAGACACTTGCAGCAACTGATGCTTTGTTAAACATCAACAGACTGGAAATATACTTAATGCTTTTACCAACATAGGAACTAGCAGAGGAGGTTTCGATCCATCAACCCCTGGGTTATGTGCTACTAATCTCAGGGGCTGAGTTTCGAACTTCACAGGGAAACCTTATAGTGAAACATCACCATGCCCGTTGAGTGATCGAACTGTCGGTATTCACATATGACAAGGTAAAATCGTTTTTGCATTCTATCACCCCTTTAAGATCACTTTCCAAAAGATGATTTTTTTAATTCCTCTTTCTAGTCAACTTCAGCAAGACAGGTGCTTTAACCACTAAGCTACAGGTGCCTCCTAGAGGTTTGCGGTCATGCAAGAATACAATGAGCTAGTGACCAGGGTTCCAACCATCCATCCATCTTTTCCATCAGCAGCTCCAGCAGGGGACCCGAACTTCCCTTTCCGAGCAACTGGGGGATCCTGAGGCGTTCCCCGCCAGGTTAGAGATATTCCCTCCCCTAGTCCTGGGGCTTCCCCGAGACCTATCCCAGCTGGACGTGCCTGGACCACCTCCCTAGGGAGGCCCCCAGGAGCATCTAGACCTGGACACCAGCTCATTTTTGTTTTGCAGCACATCCAGCTGCTAGAGCTTCTCAACAAGCTCGAAGAGCCCATGTTGGAGGGAACAGTGACGTCAGAAGGCATTGTTGTGGTCGTAGTTTGTTGCTCAACAATCATGCTAGGCCCTGAAGCGTCCTCCCCAGTCTGGTTCAAACGGGTGTGAAAGCAAAGGAATACATTTACTTTATACGTTACTCCCAATACTAACAGTCAGTATACTTTATGTTTTAGCTTATTTAGGTAAAAAGAAATTAAGACTTACATTACACCTACTAATGGAGTGCTGTGGCTTAGTTGGTTAAAGTGCCTGTTTAGTAAACAGGAATCTGGGTTCAAATCCCAGCAACACCTTGTTGTTGCAGAGATTACCTATGTTTGCATCCCATCATCATGTCCACCCATACCCCTGCTACCCATTAAAAGGATCGCTTTGCATTCAGTCTTTGTAATCACCATAAGAATTAGGTATCACTGAAATTGAACAGTGCATTAGAACTGATTGTTGAATGGTCTATCATGGCGGTTTTCCACTGCGTGGTATCTACTCGCCTTTTTTGGGTTTCCATTATGAAAAAAGTCCCTGGGACTGCGACCAGGTACTTTTTTTAGTACTACCTCAGTCGAGGTTCCAAGCGAGCTGAGGCATACCAAAAGGTGACTGAAAACCTGGAGACTGCTGGTTGGTCGGATCACTGCGTTTTTAGCAAACGAGTGCAGAGTGTGTGTCCAGAACAAACGGGACATTTCAAAAAAAAAAATCTAGCCAGACACCGACAGATTATCTACTCCTGCACTATTCTCACTTTTCAACTGTTCACTATTAGGGCTTTTAGGGGGCTTTATGTTGTTTCCAATATTGTACACCGTTACTTTAAAAAAAACAGAGAAAAGAATTTTTTTTTATTTATTCTCCTCTGTATCTCTTACTTACCTCACTCACAGACACACACGACACAACGCGTCACACATACCTGGTGTGAAAAGAAAAAAGAAAAAAAAAAAAAATTATCACACTGATCATAGAAAAATTTAAAGTTAAAAAAAGAAAGTTATAATGAGTATAAAACTTTTTTTCATTACATTTTACTTAAAAATTGCAACCGCATTGTTGTATTTATTGTTGCAGAACTTTTCTGTATATAGTTCGTTTTTACCATGACAACACCACTGATCTGAAGCTCAATGCTGATGATCAATAATTGCATGCTTAAAATAACATAATATTTAAGCCCCGCCCATTTCAAGACCCCGTCCCACTTCTGGTTAAATTTGCCACTTCCGGGTTTGGCCCTGCCCAGTCCGAGTACAGATACGGATACAGATAATTCATGTGGTAAACAGATACAGATACAGATAATGCTGTACTCGCTCATCCCTATTGACAATAATGATGCTCACAAAACACTGTAGTTGCAATTGCGTTTCATTTCCTCTAAATACAAAGAACTGCTAAGTTCAGACATTAGTTCCAAATGAAACAATTGTTGTCAGAAGTGGGATTTGAACCCACGCCTCCAGTGGAGACTGCAACCTGACGCAGCGCCTGGACCGCTCGGCCATCCTGACTGATCCAACATGCAGTAGGACCTGTCCTCAAAAATTATAATTTAATATAGTAATTAAAGATGTCATGATATAGTAGGTTCTCAGTCATCCAGTCATAGTTAAAAAGGGAGGTACTCAACTGTCAGTCCAAATATATGGTGTTCATGGAGACATGGAAGAAGTCACCAGGGTGGCAATGTGCTTGACAAAGGCAATACCTTGCACAGGGATGTGGAAGGCAATGTGCAATACAGGCTAAATCCTATGGTGGGAATCAATATCCACTAATGTTTCTGTCAACAATGTCCACCTGAATCCAGAAATGTCCCTGCCAGATGGGAAATAGACCTGACAATTGGATCAACATTGTGCAATTATCTTCAAAATGTCCAACTGAGTCCACAGATATACCTGCCAGATGGAAATAAACTGATAACTGTCTTTGTGGTCTAAATGTGTCAATATTTTTTACCGTCCCAACTCCACATTGAGTCCAGATTTTCCGTTTGGTTTCCCTGATCCTGCTGTTTACCCCCAAATTTCACAACTAGCCAGGGACAACTGGACTTGGTAAAAGGTTCTCCGCAGAAGTTTTGGGTCTCTCATCCAAGAGACTTCTTTAGTTTGTTTTTTACACAGAAAGGGTTGGACACAGTGCCCACTCCCCACCCATATCTGACAATTGAAAGCTGTGGGAAAGGGGGGTTTCCAAAGCTTAATAGAACCATCAACAAGCATCTGATGCCTATACTGGCCCATTCAGGATGAGCACTGTATACTCTGACTCTATTGCCCCTTATCAGATTAAAGCTGTTAAACCTAAGGCAGACCCCTGCTAAATGACACCACAAGGCCCTTAGGCAACACTGCAGACAAGCTGAACAAGATGGAAACAATCTACATGTGACACTGGTGTATTAAGGGACAGTCTACACACAACCAGAATGCTGTGAAGGTGGTGAAGATGCAGCATCTCTCTTCTGTCATAGCTAGCAATTGCCACGAACCTAGATTGTTTATTTAATACTATTAACTCTGTCATCATCCATGCACCTCTGCTCCAACAATTTGTCATTAGTACATGTGAGAAATGTCTTGGTTATTTTATTGACAAAGTAGCATCTATCTGGGAAATTACCAGTGCTAATTTAAGGTATTTTATCTGCTTCTCCTACACACTCAGCTGTGTTTGAGGAATTTAAGCCTGTGTTGAGGTTGTACAACACATGAAACCTACCAACTGTCCCTTAGACATTGTCCCCCGCAGAATCGTGAAGGAGGTTTTTAATAGCACCATTGGGGCGAGTTCTTCTCACTCTTTTTAAGTGAATTGCTAAGCCTGTACTTTGTTACTTTTACTTGAGTAAAGAAGTTAAATCAGTACTTCTACTTTTTACCAGAGTATTTGTTAACACAATTATCTGTACTTCTACGTGAGTACGGGCAGTGAGTACTTTTGCCATCTCTGATGGTGGTTGTATGCAGGTCACTTGATGTAATAAACAGCAAATACATAAGGCCCCACCCAACAGTTTTGTGATACGTGGCGTGCCACTGTATGTCAATGATCAAGCTTGCTGCTGTACCAAGAAACCACCAGCAAATGACTGATACATCATCAGTTCCGGATTTTCTTGAATGCCAATATTTGAAATCAAAGTCAGAATCCAAGTGACATGTAAGAACAGTACAAATGGCACGTCCAGCTTCTACATTTCCGCATGAGTCAGCTTCCTCAATTTTGATTAACAGGAAAATAGCCTGATAAGGCATACATGTGGCGCTCAACTTCAAAAAAGCCATAAAGCAAATGTTTGTGGCTTAAAGATCGAGCTCCCGCTCATAAAATGTCCAACAAGCGCAGTCTCTGTGGCGCAATAGTCAGCGCAGTCGGCTGTTAACCGAGGATGGTGGTTCAAGTCCACCAGGGACGTTTG
>NW_022603133.1:0-24017 GCF_008692095.1 Etheostoma spectabile
TTGGAGCACTACGGGTGTGGTGGTCCAGGCATCAGGACCTTAAACGTCGCCAAGTCTTCTATGAGGTTTAGCCTCACTCATTGCATACAGCACATCTGCACCACATACTCTAATCTGGTTAAAAAATAGACCTAAACATTTACCACCTAATTCTCCATCCCCTGATCCAGCTTAGGTGGTCAGGTCGTGGATGCAACGGGACCTAGGCCCCCTTAACTTTAACCTCCGTTAGCCGATAGCTATTTTAAACCGATAACTCCTTTTGGTTCAAAACTAATTTATGATCTAGACATTTATTTAACTTTTTACTTACCTGCTTACTTACCTCCGTTAGCCCTTAATTAATTTTAGCCATTAGCTTCTTTCCTTTTGTATCAATTTATTAACCCTTTGTTAGACCTTTTAAATTTTACTTACCTTCTTACTTACCTTTTAACTTACCTTTAGTCTTATCTCTTATTTCACTCAGCTTCTGAAACAATTAAAAACCTCTAATTTATTTCCAGGTGATCACCTACTAGATTTTAACTCAGTTCTCTTAAAAATAGTCTCCTAAACATAACATTATATTCCATATCAAATCTTTTATTCAATTCCTTTATCTAAACCTGATCTTTAGTCTCATTTTTACAAAAAATTAACCTTTGAACCTAGCATAATTCTATAACTCAACCCGCATCTTAAACGTAACCTAAACTTTTGATCCTAAAATTATTAGACTAATCTTTAAACTAAAACTAATTGACTATGGACACACCCCGGGACTTGATCAATCCTGGGTGGGCCGCCCTCAGTGGAGAGTGTCTAGTTGGTAATGGCCGAAACACTCGATGATACTGAGGTTCACTACTGATGATGTGTCCTAATTTAACCCTAAAATTATTTTATTATCAATTTTTATCATTTCTTAAACCTAACATTACGAATCGTAAGGATAACTCTTAAAATCAATTTAGAACCCGACCCTGATCCAGAATCTGGTCTCAAACCTAGTCCTAACCCTTAACGTAAACCGTATCTTTAATCCTTACCTTCAATACACACAATTTGATTATATTATATTATATTTTATTTAAAAAGTGAACCATTGTTTTCCGACTCCCCCTCCCTTGGGGGAAGGAGACCAGTATAGTGGTTCGATTATACTGTGTAAACCTTTTTTTCACCCTATCCCTTTTTATTTTTACACCCTTTAGGGAATAATATAGTCACCTTAATAGATTTAATACACAATTAAGATATACTTACCTTTAATACTTACCTTATAGAAAACTCAACCTTGACTTTAAAAGGTACTCATTATTATTCGACCAACTAACAGTACAGGAAGGACAAAATCCTTAAAACAAAAAAGGAACTTACCTGACAACGATATAAATACCTGAAGTACAAAGACCAGACAAACGGTCTTAATCAACAGAACAATTTCGAATACGTCAGAGGCCAGATAAACGGTCCAAATAAAAGGAAACGATTACTGTTACTCGAAGGCCAGACATACGGTCCAAAGTTAAAAGGAATGATTTACTACAACCCCGAGACCAGACAAACGGTCCAAATCAGATGAATGAAGGCTTTATGACAGAGGCGGTCTATTCTTTTCATAAAGTACATAATAAGGTACACGGTTAGGATGATAATAATTGGAGACGCTGTCAGCTTGGCTGCGGCGAAGGATATATATGTGTGTTTATATATATGTCTCTGCTTTTTCAATTATTTTAAATCATCTTAAAACGAACAATTTATTAAGACACTATGCCTAAACTCAAATATTGAGAGACAGATTGCTATGAAGATATATTACCCTAAACCTAAAACTTAACCGTTAGTCTAGTATCCCTAACCCTGACCCTAAACCTGACCATTAGTCTAATATCCCTAACCCTAAACCTAACCGTTAGTCTACTACCCCTAACCTTAACCCTAAACTTGACCGTTAGTCTAGTAACCCTAACCCTAAACTTAACCATTAGTTTAGTACACTAACCCTAACCTAACCCTAAACTTAACCGTTAGTTTAGTACGCCTAATCCTAACCCTGTCCCTAAACTTAACCATTAGTTTGGTACACCTAACCCTAACCCTAAACTTAACCGTTAGTCTAGTACGCCTAACCCTAACCCTGTCCCTAAACTTAACCATTAGTTTAGTACACCTAACCCTAACCCTAACCCTAAACTTAACCGTTAGTCTAGTACGCCTAACCCTAACCTGTCCCTAAACTTAACCATTAGTCTAATATGCCTAACCTTAACCCTATCCCTAAATTTAACCGTTAATTTAGTACACCTAACCCTGTCCCTAAACTTAAACCATTAGTATACCTAACCCCACCCTAACCGCTAACCCTAACCATAACCAAATACTTATATTTCTAAACCGCAGAAACCCAACCTACTGGTTTAACGTAGACTAGACTATCTTATGCAACCCTGAGACCAGACAACCGGTCCAAATTGAACAAAATGATTTACTGTGACTCAGAGGCCAGACAAACGGTCCGAATTAAGAGAAATGACCCGAGGCCAGACATACGGTCCAAATCAGATGAATAAGGACCCTCTGATGGAAACAGACAACCCGAATTATAGTCAAAAGTAAAAAAACATTATGGAAAGGATGAATACCTGGCGACGTTGTCAGCTCGGCTGCGACGAAGAGTTCAACTCTGTTTCTCCGGTTTATTCAGTCTGCTCTATAATACATAACAAAAAATAAGACGAAACTATGCCTAAACTCATATCTGAGAGGCAAACTTGGTATGACAGTGGACATTGTAGGACCTGTAAGTCTATACTGACGTGCGCCGGCCCGTGCATTCACCTTTGGTCCCCTATCGAACTGCCCAGTCGACGGACGACGCAGGGGGGATCATCGTAATAACTAAGTCTAACTCAGCCAGTGCCTTCGGACAAGATGACTTACTGAAACTCCATATTACAATGATCCAACCAACCAACTCCCCAATGGCTTATTGACCAAAAACCCACTGGGACAGAACAAGCCATTAAAAAACAGCCCATAGGCTAAACCTGACAGAAAGATATCCTTTGTAATTCAAAATTAAATTAAAATTAAAATTAAAATTAAAATTAAAAGTAACTTAGACTATTTCTTCCATTCTTCTCTCCACTCTTCCCTCATGCAAATGAGGGAGTAGGGGGAGGTAGAGTGTACTAGCCCGACCATAGGCGGGGGAGAGATTGACGCCCCGAATGCGGCCCGCTCTCCCTGACTCTACCTCCTTCCGATCTCTTATTCTTTCTTCTCTTTTTCCCTCATGAAAATGAGGGAGTGATAATGATAGAGGTAGAGTTTTACACCCGAACCGGTGGGGGTGGGTTGTCTTTGGACTTCTCACCCTGACTCTGCCTCTTTTCAATTTTCTTTACAGGTTCCCCTCTTCTCCTTACTTGAGTGGGAGATAGTGGTCATAAAATAAAATAAAATAAAATAAAATAAAATAAAATAAAATGAAATAAATATGCCCGAATTCAGGTTAATTTAAATTTTTTTAAAAAAAATCCTTAATTTTAATCTCTAATTTTTTTTAAAAACAAATACAAAATAGAATATTCAGGGCAATATTGCCTTTAATGGTCAATTTATTTATTAATTAAATATCTGTGAATAATACTGCCCCTAGTGGTCATTTATATTTAAATTTAATGAGGTGGTTAATACTGCCCCTAGTGTTCATTTATAGACTTGATTCAGCTGACAATACTGCCCCTAGTGTTCAATTTATTAAATAACCGTGAGAAACAGTGCCCCTAGTGGTTAATTTTATTTAAATAATAAACCGTGAGCAACACTGCCCCTGGTGGTCAATTATATTTAATTATGATCCAGGAACAACACTGCCCCTAGTGGTCGGCTTTATTATTGCGGTTTAAAATTTGGAATCTGCTGCCACCTAGTGGCACCTTGGGGTAGCTAATTCTTATTGGACGGTGGTCTTTAATTTAAAACATTAAGATGCATCATGGGATGTACACCATGACAGAAAATATGACCCGGGCAACCACTAACCCTCGGAATTTAACCCAAAAATCAGAGCTCTTGAGGACACATCTTTTACGATGAGTCACTCTGCATACCTGGGGTTGTGCGTTGTATGGGACACAGGTTTATGCATATACATAGGTTTACAGCTCTGACACCTTTCCTGGGGTCTTGCGGTGTATGGTACACAGGAAAGATATAAAACTTGATTTTGAAAGGGAAATTTTCTTAAAAAATCTCTTTTTCAAAAAATAATTGGCTCCTAAATTAGCTTTAGCTTCAGCATTTCCTGGGACTGTGCGTTGTATGGAGTACAGGAATGCTCATAAAAAATAACTTGGCCCTCTGCTGGGTTATTTTTAGACAAGTAACTTGGCCCTAGGCTGGGTTACTTTTAGACAAGGGTCCTGGCCCCAGGCTGGTTCTCCTTTAAAATTAGTTACCCCAAGACCCTTGGACCTTCAGACCTTCTAGACCTTCAGACCTTCTAGACCTTCAGAAACCAAAGCTTCGGCCTTGTTCTGGCTTCTAACCGGGGATACCTAGCGGTGTTAACGAACGGTTTCGTCAGACAGGCGGTAAGTATGCGGCCCCCCGTGTCCGCCTCTAGGACAGCACTACGGGTGTGGTGGTCCAGGCATCAGGACCTTAAACGTCGCCAAGTCTTCTATGAGGTTTAGCCTCACTCATTGCATACAGCACATCTGCACCACATACGTCTAATCTGGTTAAAAAATAGACCTAAACATTTTACCACCTAAATTCTCCATCCCCTGATCCAGCTTAGGTGGTCAGGTCGTGGATGCAACGGGACCTAGGCCCCCTTAACTTTGACCTCCGTTAGCCGATAGCTATTTTAACCGATAACTCCTTTTAGTTCAAAACTAATTTATGATTTAGACATTTATTAAACTTTTTATTTACCTGTTTACTTACCTCCGTTAGCCCTTAAATTAATTTTAGCCATTAGCTTCTTTCCTTTTTATATCAATTTATTAGCTTACCCTTTGTTAGACCTTTTAAATTTTACTTACCTTCTTACTTACCTTTTAACTTACCTTTAGTCTTATCTCTTATTTCACTCAGCTTCTGAAACAATTAAAAACCTCTAATTTATTTCCAGGTGATCACCTACTAGATTTTAACTCAGTTCTCTTAAAAATAGTCTCCTAAACATAACATTATATTCCATATCAAATCTTTTATTCAATTCCTTTATCTAAACCTGATCTTTAGTCTCATTTTTACAAAAAATTAACCTTTGAACCTAGCATAATTCTATAACTCAACCCGCATCTTAAACGTAACCTAAACTTTTGATCCTAAAATTATTAGACTAATCTTTAAACTAAAACTAATTGACTATGGGACACACCCCGGGACTTGATCAATCCTGGGTGGGCCGCCCTCAGTGGAGAGTGTCTAGTTGGTAATGGCCGAAACACTCGATGATACTGAGGTTCACTACTGATGATGTGTCCTAAATTTAACCCTAAAATTATTTTATTATCAATTTTTATCATTTTCTTAAACCTAACATTACGAATCGTAAGGATAACTCTTAAAATCAATTTAGAACCCGACCCTGATCCAGAAATCTGGTCTCAAACCTAGTCCTAACCCTTTAACGTAAACCGTATCTTTAATCCTTACCTTCAATACACACAATTTGATTATATTATATTATATTTTATTTAAAAATGTGAACCATTGGTTTTCCGACTCCCCCTCCCTTGGGGGAAGGAGACCAGTATAGTGGTTCGATTATACTGTGTAAACCTTTTTTTCACCCTATCCCTTTTTATTTTTACACCCTTTAGGGGAATAATATAGTCACCTTAATAGATTTAATACACAATTAAGATATACTTACCTTTAATACTTACCTTATAGAAAAATCAACCTTGACTTTAAAAGGTACTCATTATTATTCGACCAACTAACAGTACAGGAAGGACAAAATCCTTAAAACAAAAAAAAGGAACTTACCTGACAACGATACAAATACCTGAAGTACAAAGACCAGACAAACGGTCTTAATCAACAGAAACAATTTCGAATACGTCAGAGGCCAGATGAACGGTCCAAATAAAAGGAAACGATTTACTGTTACTCGAAGGCCAGACATACGGTCCAAAGTTAAAAGGAATGATTTACTACAACCCCGAGACCAGACAAACGGTCCAAATCAGATGAATGAAGGCTTTATGACAGAGGCGGTCTATTCTTTTCATAAAGTACATAATAAGGTACACGGTTAGGATGATAATAATTGGAGACGCTGTCAGCTTGGCTGCGGCGAAGGATATATATGTGTGTTTATATATATGTCTCTGCTTTTTCAATTATTTTAAATCATCTTAAAACGAACAATTTATTAAGACACTATGCCTAAACTCAAATATTGAGAGACAGATTGCTATGAAGATAATATTACCCTAAACCTAAAACTTAATCGTTAGTCTAGTATCCCTAACCCTGACCCTAAACCTGACCATTAGTCTAATATCCCTAACCCTAAACCTAACCGTTAGTCTACTACCCCTAACCTTAACCCTAAACTTGACCGTTAGTCTAGTAACCCTAACCCTAAACTTAACCATTAGTTTAGTACACTTAACCCTAACCTTAACCCTAAACTTAACCGTTAGTTTAGTACGCCTAATCCTAACCCTGTCCCTAAACTTAACCATTAGTTTGGTACACCTAACCCTAACCCTAAACTTAACCGTTAGTCTAGTACGCCTAACCCTAACCCTGTCCCTAAACTTAACCATTAGTTTAGTACACCTAACCCTAACCCTAACCCTAAACTTAACCGTTAGTCTAGTACGCCTAACCCTAACCCTGTCCCTAAACTTAACCATTAGTCTAATATGCCTAACCTTAACCCTATCCCTAAATTTAACCGTTAATTTAGTACACCTAACCCTGTCCCTAAACTTAAACCATTAGTATACCTAACCCCACCCTAACCGCTAACCCTAACCATAACCAAATACTTATATTTCTAAACCGCAGAAACCCAACCTACTGGTTTAACGTAGACTAGACTATCTTATGCAACCCTGAGACCAGACAACCGGTCCAAATTGAACAAAATGATTTACTGTGACTCAGAGGCCAGACAAACGGTCCGAATTAAGAGAAATGACCCGAGGCCAGACATACGGTCCAAATCAGATGAATAAGGACCCTCTGATGGAAACAGACAACCCGAATTATAGTCAAAAGTAAAAAAACATTATGGAAAGGATGAATACCTGGCGACGTTGTCAGCTCGGCTGCGACGAAGAGTTCAACTCTGTTTCTCCGGTTTATTCAGTCTGCTCTATAATACATAACAAAAAATAAGACGAAACTATGCCTAAACTCATATCTGAGAGGCAAACTTGGTATGACAGTGGACATTGTAGGACCTGTAAGTCTATACTGACGTGCGCCGGCCCGTGCATTCACCTTTGGTCCCCTATCGAACTGCCCAGTCGACGGACGACGCAGGGGGGATCATCGTAATAACTAAGTCTAACTCAGCCAGTGCCTTCGGACAAGATGACTTACTGAAACTCCATATTACAATGATCCAACCAACCAACTCCCCAATGGCTTATTGACCAAAAACCCACTGGGACAGAACAAGCCATTAAAAAACAGCCCATAGGCTAAACCTGACAGAAAGATATCCTTTGTAATTCAAATTAAAATTAAAATTAAAATTAAAATTAAAATTAAAAGTAACTTAGACTATTTCTTCCATTCTTCTCTCCACTCTTCCCTCATGCAAATGAGGGAGTAGGGGGAGGTAGAGTGTACTAGCCCGACCATAGGCGGGGGAGAGATTGACGCCCCGAATGCGGCCCGCTCTCCCTGACTCTACCTCCTTCCGATCTCTTTATTCTTTCTTCTCTTTTTCCCTCATGAAAATGAGGGAGTGATAATGATAGAGGTAGAGTTTTACACCCGAACCGGTGGGGGTGGGTTGTCTTTGGACTTCTCACCCTGACTCTGCCTCTTTTCAATTTTCTTTACAGGTTCCCCTCTTCTCCTTACTTGAGTGGGAGATAGTGGTCATAAAATAAAATAAAATAAAATAAAATAAAATAAAATAAAATGAAATAAATATGCCCGAATTCAGGTTAATTTAAATTTTTTTAAAAAAAATCCTTAATTTTAATCTCTAATTTTTTTTAAAAACAAATACAAAATAGAATATTCAGGGCAATATTGCCTTTAATGGTCAATTTATTTATTAATTAAATATCTGTGAATAATACTGCCCCTAGTGGTCATTTATATTTAAATTTAATGAGGTGGTTAATACTGCCCCTAGTGTTCATTTATAGACTTGATTCAGCTGACAATACTGCCCCTAGTGTTCAATTTATTAAATAACCGTGAGAAACAGTGCCCCTAGTGGTTAATTTTATTTAAATAATAAACCGTGAGCAACACTGCCCCTGGTGGTCAATTATATTTAATTATGATCCAGGAACAACACTGCCCCTAGTGGTCGGCTTTATTATTGCGGTTTAAAATTTGGAATCTGCTGCCACCTAGTGGCACCTTGGGGTAGCTAATTCTTATTGGACGGTGGTCTTTAATTTAAAACATTAAGATGCATCATGGGATGTACACCATGACAGAAAAATATGACCCGGGCAACCACTAACCCTCGGAATTTAACCCAAAAATCAGAGCTCTTGAGGACACATCTTTTACGATGAGTCACTCTGCATACCTGGGGTTGTGCGTTGTATGGGACACAGGTTTATGCATATACATAGGTTTACAGCTCTGACACCTTTCCTGGGGTCTTGCGGTGTATGGTACACAGGAAAGATATAAAACTTGATTTTGAAAGGGAAATTTTCTTAAAAAATCTCTTTTTCAAAAAATAATTGGCTCCTAAATTAGCTTTAGCTTCAGCATTTCCTGGGACTGTGCGTTGTATGGAGTACAGGAATGCTCATAAAAAAATAACTTGGCCCTCTGCTGGGTTATTTTTAGACAAGTAACTTGGCCCTAGGCTGGGTTACTTTTAGACAAGGGTCCTGGCCCCAGGCTGGTTCTCCTTTAAAATTAGTTACCCCAAGACCCTTGGACCTTCAGACCTTCTAGACCTTCAGACCTTCTAGACCTTCAGAAACCAAAGCTTCGGCCTTGTTCTGGCTTCTAACCGGGGATACCTAGCGGTGTTAACGAACGGTTTCGTCAGACAGGCGGTAAGTATGCGGCCCCCCGTGTCCGCCTCTAGGACAGCACTACGGGTGTGGTGGTCCAGGCATCAGGACCTTAAACGTCGCCAAGTCTTCTATGAGGTTTAGCCTCACTCATTGCATACAGCACATCTGCACCACATACGTCTAATCTGGTTAAAAAATAGACCTAAACATTTTACCACCTAAATTCTCCATCCCCTGATCCAGCTTAGGTGGTCAGGTCGTGGATGCAACGGGACCTAGGCCCCCTTAACTTTAACCTCCGTTAGCCGATAGCTATTTTAACCGATAACTCCTTTTGGTTCAAAACTAATTTATGATCTAGACATTTATTTAACTTTTTACTTACCTGCTTACTTACCTCCGTTAGCCCTTAATTAATTTTAGCCATTAGCTTCTTTCCTTTTGTATCAATTTATTAACCCTTTGTTAGACCTTTTAAATTTTACTTACCTTCTTACTTACCTTTTAACTTACCTTTAGTCTTATCTCTTATTTCACTCAGCTTCTGAAACAATTAAAAACCTCTAATTTATTTCCAGGTGATCACCTACTAGATTTTAACTCAGTTCTCTTAAAAATAGTCTCCTAAACATAACATTATATTCCATATCAAATCTTTTATTCAATTCCTTTATCTAAACCTGATCTTTAGTCTCATTTTTACAAAAAATTAACCTTTGAACCTAGCATAATTCTATAACTCAACCCGCATCTTAAACGTAACCTAAACTTTTGATCCTAAAATTATTAGACTAATCTTTAAACTAAAACTAATTGACTATGGGACACACCCCGGGACTTGATCAATCCTGGGTGGGCCGCCCTCAGTGGAGAGTGTCTAGTTGGTAATGGCCGAAACACTCGATGATACTGAGGTTCACTACTGATGATGTGTCCTAAATTTAACCCTAAAATTATTTTATTATCAATTTTTATCATTTTCTTAAACCTAACATTACGAATCGTAAGGATAACTCTTAAAATCAATTTAGAACCCGACCCTGATCCAGAATCTGGTCTCAAACCTAGTCCTAACCCTTAAACGTAAACCGTATCTTTAATCCTTACCTTCAATACACACAATTTGATTATATTATATTTTATTTAAAAATGTGAACCATTGGTTTTCCGACTCCCCCTCCCTTGGGGGAAGGAGACCAGTATAGTGGTTCGATTATACTGTGTAAACCTTTTTTTCACCCTATCCCTTTTTATTTTTACACCCTTTAGGGGAATAATATAGTCACCTTAATAGATTTAATACACAATTAAGATATACTTACCTTTAATACTTACCTTATAGAAAAATCAACCTTGACTTTAAAAGTACTCATTATTATTCGACCAACTAACAGTACAGGAAGGACAAAATCCTTAAAACAAAAAAAGGAACTTACCTGACAACGATACAAATACCTGAAGTACAAAGACCAGACAAACGGTCTTAATCAACAGAAACAATTTCGAATACGTCAGAGGCCAGATGAACGGTCCAAATAAAAGGAAACGATTTACTGTTACTCGAAGGCCAGACATACGGTCCAAAGTTAAAAGGAATGATTTACTACAACCCCGAGACCAGACAAACGGTCCAAATCAGATGAATGAAGGCTTTATGACAGAGGCGGTCTATTCTTTTCATAAAGTACATAATAAGGTACACGGTTAGGATGATAATAATTGGAGACGCTGTCAGCTTGGCTGCGGCGAAGGATATATATGTGTGTTTATATATATGTCTCTGCTTTTTCAATTATTTTAAATCATCTTAAAACGAACAATTTATTAAGACACTATGCCTAAACTCAAATATTGAGAGACAGATTGCTATGAAGATAATATTACCCTAAACCTAAAACTTAATCGTTAGTCTAGTATCCCTAACCCTGACCCTAAACCTGACCATTAGTCTAATATCCCTAACCCTAAACCTAACCGTTAGTCTACTACCCCTAACCTTAACCCTAAACTTGACCGTTAGTCTAGTAACCCTAACCCTAAACTTAACCATTAGTTTAGTACACTTAACCCTAACCTTAACCCTAAACTTAACCGTTAGTTTAGTACGCCTAATCCTAACCCTGTCCCTAAACTTAACCATTAGTTTGGTACACCTAACCCTAACCCTAAACTTAACCGTTAGTCTAGTACGCCTAACCCTAACCCTGTCCCTAAACTTAACCATTAGTTTAGTACACCTAACCCTAACCCTAACCCTAAACTTAACCGTTAGTCTAGTACGCCTAACCCTAACCCTGTCCCTAAACTTAACCATTAGTCTAATATGCCTAACCTTAACCCTATCCCTAAATTTAACCGTTAATTTAGTACACCTAACCCTGTCCCTAAACTTAAACCATTAGTATACCTAACCCCACCCTAACCGCTAACCCTAACCATAACCAAATACTTATATTTCTAAACCGCAGAAACCCAACCTACTGGTTTAACGTAGACTAGACTATCTTATGCAACCCTGAGACCAGACAACCGGTCCAAATTGAACAAAATGATTTACTGTGACTCAGAGGCCAGACAAACGGTCCGAATTAAGAGAAATGACCCGAGGCCAGACATACGGTCCAAATCAGATGAATAAGGACCCTCTGATGGAAACAGACAACCCGAATTATAGTCAAAAGTAAAAAAACATTATGGAAAGGATGAATACCTGGCGACGTTGTCAGCTCGGCTGCGACGAAGAGTTCAACTCTGTTTCTCCGGTTTATTCAGTCTGCTCTATAATACATAACAAAAAATAAGACGAAACTATGCCTAAACTCATATCTGAGAGGCAAACTTGGTATGACAGTGGACATTGTAGGACCTGTAAGTCTATACTGACGTGCGCCGGCCCGTGCATTCACCTTTGGTCCCCTATCGAACTGCCCAGTCGACGGACGACGCAGGGGGGATCATCGTAATAACTAAGTCTAACTCAGCCAGTGCCTTCGGACAAGATGACTTACTGAAACTCCATATTACAATGATCCAACCAACCAACTCCCCAATGGCTTATTGACCAAAAACCCACTGGGACAGAACAAGCCATTAAAAAACAGCCCATAGGCTAAACCTGACAGAAAGATATCCTTTGTAATTCAAAATTAAAATTAAAATTAAAATTAAAATTAAAAGTAACTTAGACTATTTCTTCCATTCTTCTCTCCACTCTTCCCTCATGCAAATGAGGGAGTAGGGGGAGGTAGAGTGTACTAGCCCGACCATAGGCGGGGGAGAGATTGACGCCCCGAATGCGGCCCGCTCTCCCTGACTCTACCTCCTTCCGATCTCTTTATTCTTTCTTCTCTTTTTCCCTCATGAAAATGAGGGAGTGATAATGATAGAGGTAGAGTTTTACACCCGAACCGGTGGGGGTGGGTTGTCTTTGGACTTCTCACCCTGACTCTGCCTCTTTTCAATTTTCTTTACAGGTTCCCCTCTTCTCCTTACTTGAGTGGGAGATAGTGGTCATAAAATAAAATAAAATAAAATAAAATAAAATAAAATAAAATGAAATAAATATGCCCGAATTCAGGTTAATTTAAATTTTTTTAAAAAAAATCCTTAATTTTAATCTCTAATTTTTTTAAAACAAATACAAAATAGAATATTCAGGGCAATATTGCCTTTAATGGTCAATTTATTTATTAATTAAATATCTGTGAATAATACTGCCCCTAGTGGTCATTTATATTTAAATTTAATGAGGTGGTTAATACTGCCCCTAGTGTTCATTTATAGACTTGATTCAGCTGACAATACTGCCCCTAGTGTTCAATTTATTAAATAACCGTGAGAAACAGTGCCCCTAGTGGTTAATTTTATTTAAATAATAAACCGTGAGCAACACTGCCCCTGGTGGTCAATTATATTTAATTATGATCCAGGAACAACACTGCCCCTAGTGGTCGGCTTTATTATTGCGGTTTAAAATTTGGAATCTGCTGCCACCTAGTGGCACCTTGGGGTAGCTAATTCTTATTGGACGGTGGTCTTTAATTTAAAACATTAAGATGCATCATGGGATGTACACCATGACAGAAAAATATGACCCGGGCAACCACTAACCCTCGGAATTTAACCCAAAAATCAGAGCTCTTGAGGACACATCTTTTACGATGAGTCACTCTGCATACCTGGGGTTGTGCGTTGTATGGGACACAGGTTTATGCATATACATAGGTTTACAGCTCTGACACCTTTCCTGGGGTCTTGCGGTGTATGGTACACAGGAAAGATATAAAACTTGATTTTGAAAGGGAAATTTTCTTAAAAAATCTCTTTTTCAAAAAATAATTGGCTCCTAAATTAGCTTTAGCTTCAGCATTTCCTGGGACTGTGCGTTGTATGGAGTACAGGAATGCTCATAAAAAAATAACTTGGCCCTCTGCTGGGTTATTTTTAGACAAGTAACTTGGCCCTAGGCTGGGTTACTTTTAGACAAGGGTCCTGGCCCCAGGCTGGTTCTCCTTTAAAATTAGTTACCCCAAGACCCTTGGACCTTCAGACCTTCTAGACCTTCAGACCTTCTAGACCTTCAGAAACCAAAGCTTCGGCCTTGTTCTGGCTTCTAACCGGGGATACCTAGCGGTGTTAACGAACGGTTTCGTCAGACAGGCGGTAAGTATGCGGCCCCCCGTGTCCGCCTCTAGGACAGCACTACGGGTGTGGTGGTCCAGGCATCAGGACCTTAAACGTCGCCAAGTCTTCTATGAGGTTTAGCCTCACTCATTGCATACAGCACATCTGCACCACATACGTCTAATCTGGTTAAAAAATAGACCTAAACATTTTACCACCTAAATTCTCCATCCCCTGATCCAGCTTAGGTGGTCAGGTCGTGGATGCAACGGGACCTAGGCCCCCTTAACTTTAACCTCCGTTAGCCGATAGCTATTTTAACCGATAACTCCTTTTGGTTCAAAACTAATTTATGATCTAGACATTTATTTAACTTTTTATTTACCTACCTGCTTACTTACCTCCGTTAGCCCTTAATTAATTTTAGCCATTAGCTTCTTTCCTTTTGTATCAATTTATTAACCCTTTGTTAGACCTTTTAAATTTTACTTACCTTCTTACTTACCTTTTAACTTACCTTTAGTCTTATCTCTTATTTCACTCAGCTTCTGAAACAATTAAAAACCTCTAATTTATTTCCAGGTGATCACCTACTAGATTTTAACTCAGTTCTCTTAAAAATAGTCTCCTAAACATAACATTATATTCCATATCAAATCTTTTATTCAATTCCTTTATCTAAACCTGATCTTTAGTCTCATTTTTACAAAAAATTAACCTTTGAACCTAGCATAATTCTATAACTCAACCCGCATCTTAAACGTAACCTAAACTTTTGATCCTAAAATTATTAGACTAATCTTTAAACTAAAACTAATTGACTATGGGACACACCCCGGGACTTGATCAATCCTGGGTGGGCCGCCCTCAGTGGAGAGTGTCTAGTTGGTAATGGCCGAAACACTCGATGATACTGAGGTTCACTACTGATGATGTGTCCTAAATTTAACCCTAAAATTATTTTATTATCAATTTTTATCATTTTCTTAAACCTAACATTACGAATCGTAAGGATAACTCTTAAAATCAATTTAGAACCCGACCCTGATCCAGAATCTGGTCTCAAACCTAGTCCTAACCCTTAAACGTAAACCGTATCTTTAATCCTTACCTTCAATACACACAATTTGATTATATTATATTTTATTTAAAAATGTGAACCATGGTTTTCCGACTCCCCCTCCCTTGGGGGAAGGAGACCAGTATAGTGGTTCGATTATACTGTGTAAACCTTTTTTTCACCCTATCCCTTTTTATTTTTACACCCTTTAGGGGAATAATATAGTCACCTTAATAGATTTAATACACAATTAAGATATACTTACCTTTAATACTTACCTTATAGAAAAATCAACCTTGACTTTAAAAGGTACTCATTATTATTCGACCAACTAACAGTACAGGAAGGACAAAATCCTTAAAACAAAAAAAAGGAACTTACCTGACAACGATACAAATACCTGAAGTACAAAGACCAGACAAACGGTCTTAATCAACAGAAACAATTTCGAATACGTCAGAGGCCAGATGAACGGTCCAAATAAAAGGAAACGATTTACTGTTACTCGAAGGCCAGACATACGGTCCAAAGTTAAAAGGAATGATTTACTACAACCCCGAGACCAGACAAACGGTCCAAATCAGATGAATGAAGGCTTTATGACAGAGGCGGTCTATTCTTTTCATAAAGTACATAATAAGGTACACGGTTAGGATGATAATAATTGGAGACGCTGTCAGCTTGGCTGCGGCGAAGGATATATATGTGTGTTTATATATATGTCTCTGCTTTTTCAATTATTTTAAATCATCTTAAAACGAACAATTTATTAAGACACTATGCCTAAACTCAAATATTGAGAGACAGATTGCTATGAAGATAATATTACCCTAAACCTAAAACTTAATCGTTAGTCTAGTATCCCTAACCCTGACCCTAAACCTGACCATTAGTCTAATATCCCTAACCCTAAACCTAACCGTTAGTCTACTACCCCTAACCTTAACCCTAAACTTGACCGTTAGTCTAGTAACCCTAACCCTAAACTTAACCATTAGTTTAGTACACTTAACCCTAACCTTAACCCTAAACTTAACCGTTAGTTTAGTACGCCTAATCCTAACCCTGTCCCTAAACTTAACCATTAGTTTGGTACACCTAACCCTAACCCTAAACTTAACCGTTAGTCTAGTACGCCTAACCCTAACCCTGTCCCTAAACTTAACCATTAGTTTAGTACACCTAACCCTAACCCTAACCCTAAACTTAACCGTTAGTCTAGTACGCCTAACCCTAACCCTGTCCCTAAACTTAACCATTAGTCTAATATGCCTAACCTTAACCCTATCCCTAAATTTAACCGTTAATTTAGTACACCTAACCCTGTCCCTAAACTTAAACCATTAGTATACCTAACCCCACCCTAACCGCTAACCCTAACCATAACCAAATACTTATATTTCTAAACCGCAGAAACCCAACCTACTGGTTTAACGTAGACTAGACTATCTTATGCAACCCTGAGACCAGACAACCGGTCCAAATTGAACAAAATGATTTACTGTGACTCAGAGGCCAGACAAACGGTCCGAATTAAGAGAAATGACCCGAGGCCAGACATACGGTCCAAATCAGATGAATAAGGACCCTCTGATGGAAACAGACAACCCGAATTATAGTCAAAAGTAAAAAAACATTATGGAAAGGATGAATACCTGGCGACGTTGTCAGCTCGGCTGCGACGAAGAGTTCAACTCTGTTTCTCCGGTTTATTCAGTCTGCTCTATAATACATAACAAAAAATAAGACGAAACTATGCCTAAACTCATATCTGAGAGGCAAACTTGGTATGACAGTGGACATTGTAGGACCTGTAAGTCTATACTGACGTGCGCCGGCCCGTGCATTCACCTTTGGTCCCCTATCGAACTGCCCAGTCGACGGACGACGCAGGGGGGATCATCGTAATAACTAAGTCTAACTCAGCCAGTGCCTTCGGACAAGATGACTTACTGAAACTCCATATTACAATGATCCAACCAACCAACTCCCCAATGGCTTATTGACCAAAAACCCACTGGGACAGAACAAGCCATTAAAAAACAGCCCATAGGCTAAACCTGACAGAAAGATATCCTTTGTAATTCAAAATTAAAATTAAAATTAAAAATTAAAATTAAAAGTAACTTAGACTATTTCTTCCATTCTTCTCTCCACTCTTCCCTCATGCAAATGAGGGAGTAGGGGGAGGTAGAGTGTACTAGCCCGACCATAGGCGGGGGAGAGATTGACGCCCCGAATGCGGCCCGCTCTCCCTGACTCTACCTCCTTCCGATCTCTTTATTCTTTCTTCTCTTTTTCCCTCATGAAAATGAGGGAGTGATAATGATAGAGGTAGAGTTTTACACCCGAACCGGTGGGGGTGGGTTGTCTTTGGACTTCTCACCCTGACTCTGCCTCTTTTCAATTTTCTTTACAGGTTCCCCTCTTCTCCTTACTTGAGTGGGAGATAGTGGTCATAAAATAAATAAAATAAAATAAAATAAAATAAAATAAAATGAAATAAATATGCCCGAATTCAGGTTAATTTAAATTTTTTTAAAAAAATCCTTAATTTTAATCTCTAATTTTTTTAAAACAAATACAAAATAGAATATTCAGGGCAATATTGCCTTTAATGGTCAATTTATTTATTAATTAAATATCTGTGAATAATACTGCCCCTAGTGGTCATTTATATTTAAATTTAATGAGGTGGTTAATACTGCCCCTAGTGTTCATTTATAGACTTGATTCAGCTGACAATACTGCCCCTAGTGTTCAATTTATTAAATAACCGTGAGAAACAGTGCCCCTAGTGGTTAATTTTATTTAAATAATAAACCGTGAGCAACACTGCCCCTGGTGGTCAATTATATTTAATTATGATCCAGGAACAACACTGCCCCTAGTGGTCGGCTTTATTATTGCGGTTTAAAATTTGGAATCTGCTGCCACCTAGTGGCACCTTGGGGTAGCTAATTCTTATTGGACGGTGGTCTTTAATTTAAAACATTAAGATGCATCATGGGATGTACACCATGACAGAAAAATATGACCCGGGCAACCACTAACCCTCGGAATTTAACCCAAAAATCAGAGCTCTTGAGGACACATCTTTTACGATGAGTCACTCTGCATACCTGGGGTTGTGCGTTGTATGGGACACAGGTTTATGCATATACATAGGTTTACAGCTCTGACACCTTTCCTGGGGTCTTGCGGTGTATGGTACACAGGAAAGATATAAAACTTGATTTTGAAAGGGAAATTTTCTTAAAAAATCTCTTTTTCAAAAAATAATTGGCTCCTAAATTAGCTTTAGCTTCAGCATTTCCTGGGACTGTGCGTTGTATGGAGTACAGGAATGCTCATAAAAAAATAACTTGGCCCTCTGCTGGGTTATTTTTAGACAAGTAACTTGGCCCTAGGCTGGGTTACTTTTAGACAAGGGTCCTGGCCCCAGGCTGGTTCTCCTTTAAAATTAGTTACCCCAAGACCCTGGACCTTCAGACCTTCTAGACCTTCAGACCTTCTAGACCTTCAGAAACCAAAGCTTCGGCCTTGTTCTGGCTTCTAACCGGGGATACCTAGCGGTGTTAACGAACGGTTTCGTCAGACAGGCGGTAAGTATGCGGCCCCCCGTGTCCGCCTCTAGGACAGCACTACGGGAGTGGTGGTCCAGGGCATCAGGACCTTAAACGTCGCCAAGTCTTCTATGAGGTTTAGCCTCACTCATTGCATACAGCACATCTGCACCACATACGTCTAATCTGGTTAAAAAATAGACCTAAAAATTTTACCACCTAAATTTTCCATCCCCTGATCCAGCTTAGGTGGTCAGGTCGTGGATGCAACGGGACCTAGGCCCCCTTAACTTTGACCTCCGTTAGCCGATAGCTATTTTAACCGATAACTCCTTTTAGTTCAAAACTAATTTATGATTTAGACATTTATTAAACTTTTTATTTACCTGTTTACTTACCTCCGTTAGCCCTTAAATTAATTTTAGCCATTAGCTTCTTTCCTTTTATATCAATTTATTAGCTTACCCTTTGTTAGACCTTTTAAATTTTACTTACCTTCTTACTTACCTTTTAACTTACCTTTAGTCTTATCTCTTATTTCACTCAGCTTCTGAAACAATTAAAAACCTCTAATTTATTTCCAGGTGATCACCTACTAGATTTTAACTCAGTTCTCTTAAAAATAGTCTCCTAAACATAACATTATATTCCATATCAAATCTTTTATTCAATTCCTTTATCTAAACCTGATCTTTAGTCTCATTTTTACAAAAAATTAACCTTTGAACCTAGCATAATTCTATAACTCAACCCGCATCTTAAACGTAACCTAAACTTTTGATCCTAAAATTATTAGACTAATCTTTAAACTAAAACTAATTGACTATGGGACACACCCCGGGACTTGATCAATCCTGGGTGGGCCGCCCTCAGTGGAGAGTGTCTAGTTGGTAATGGCCGAAACACTCGATGATACTGAGGTTCACTACTGATGATGTGTCCTAAATTTAACCCTAAAATTATTTTATTATCAATTTTTATCATTTTCTTAAACCTAACATTACGAATCGTAAGGATAACTCTTAAAATCAATTTAGAACCCGACCCTGATCCAGAATCTGGTCTCAAACCTAGTCCTAACCCTTTAACGTAAACCGTATCTTTAATCCTTACCTTCAATACACACAATTTGATTATATTATATTTTATTTAAAAATGTGAACCATTGGTTTTCCGACTCCCCCTCCCTTGGGGGAAGGAGACCAGTATAGTGGTTCGATTATACTGTGTAAACCTTTTTTTCACCCTATCCCTTTTTATTTTTACACCCTTTAGGGGAATAATATAGTCACCTTAATAGATTTAATACACAATTAAGATATACTTACCTTTAATACTTACCTTATAGAAAATCAACCTTGACTTTAAAAGGTACTCATTATTATTCGACCAACTAACAGTACAGGAAGGACAAAATCCTTAAAACAAAAAAGGAACTTACCTGACAACGATACAAATACCTGAAGTACAAAGACCAGACAAACGGTCTTAATCAACAGAAACAATTTCGAATACGTCAGAGGCCAGATGAACGGTCCAAATAAAGGAAACGATTTACTGTTACTCGAAGGCCAGACATACGGTCCAAAGTTAAAAGGAATGATTTACTACAACCCCGAGACCAGACAAACGGTCCAAATCAGATGAATAAAGGCTTTATGACAGAGGCGGTCTATTCTTTTCATAAAGTACATAATAAGGTACACGGTTAGGATGATAATAATTGGAGACGCTGTCAGCTTGGCTGCGGCGAAGGATATATATGTGTGTTTATATATATGTCTCTGCTTTTTCAATTATTTTAAATCATCTTAAAACGAACAATTTATTAAGACACTATGCCTAAACTCAAATATTGAGAGACAGATTGCTATGAAGATAATATTACCCTAAACCTAAAACTTAATCGTTAGTCTAGTATCCCTAACCCTGACCCTAAACCTGACCATTAGTCTAATATCCCTAACCCTAAACCTAACCGTTAGTCTACTACCCCTAACCTTAACCCTAAACTTGACCGTTAGTCTAGTAACCCTAACCCTAAACTTAACCATTAGTTTAGTACACTTACCCTAACCTTAACCCTAAACTTAACCGTTAGTTTAGTACGCCTAATCCTAACCCTGTCCCTAAACTTAACCATTAGTTTGGTACACCTAACCCTAACCCTAAACTTAACCGTTAGTCTAGTACGCCTAACCCTAACCCTGTCCCTAAACTTAACCATTAGTTTAGTACACCTAACCCTAACCCTAACCCTAAACTTAACCGTTAGTCTAGTACGCCTAACCCTAACCCTGTCCCTAAACTTAACCATTAGTCTAATATGCCTAACCTTAACCCTATCCCTAAATTTAACCGTTAATTTAGTACACCTAACCCTGTCCCTAAACTTAAACCATTAGTATACCTAACCCCACCCTAACCGCTAACCCTAACCATAACCAAATACTTATATTTCTAAACCGCAGAAACCCAACCTACTGGTTTAACGTAGACTAGACTATCTTATGCAACCCTGAGACCAGACAACCGGTCCAAATTGAACAAAATGATTTACTGTGACTCAGAGGCCAGACAAACGGTCCGAATTAAGAGAAATGACCCGAGGCCAGACATACGGTCCAAATCAGATGAATAAGGACCCTCTGATGGAAACAGACAACCCGAATTATAGTTAAAGTAAAAAACATTATGGAAAGGATGAATACCTGGCGACGTTGTCAGCTCGGCTGCGACGAAGAGTTCAACTCTGTTTCTCCGGTTTATTCAGTCTGCTCTATAATACATAACAAAAAATAAGACGAAACTATGCCTAAACTCATATCTGAGAGGCAAACTTGGTATGACAGTGGACATTGTAGGACCTGTAAGTCTATACTGACGTGCGCCGGCCCGTGCATTCACCTTTGGTCCCCTATCGAACTGCCCAGTCGACGGACGACGCAGGGGGGATCATCGTAATAACTAAGTCTAACTCAGCCAGTGCCTTCGGACAAGATGACTTACTGAAACTCCATATTACAATGATCCAACCAACCAACTCCCCAATGGCTTATTGACCAAAAACCCACTGGGACAGAACAAGCCATTAAAAAAAGCCCATAGGCTAAACCTGACAGAAAGATATCCTTTGTAATTCAAAATTAAAATTAAAATTAAAAATTAAAATTAAAATTAAAAGTAACTTAGACTATTTCTTCCATTCTTCTCTCCACTCTTCCCTCATGCAAATGAGGGAGTAGGGGGAGGTAGAGTGTACTAGCCCGACCATAGGCGGGGAGAGATTGACGCCCCGAATGCGGCCGCTCTCCCTGACTCTACTCCTTCCGATCTCTTATTCTTTCTTCTCTTTTTCCCTCATGAAAATGAGGGAGTGATAATGATAGAGGTAGAGTTTTACACCCGAACCGGTGGGGGTGGGTTGTCTTTGGACTTCTCACCCTGACTCTGCCTCTTTTCAATTTTCTTTACAGGTTCCCCTCTTCTCCTTACTTGAGTGGAGATAGTGGTCTAAATAAAATAAAATAAAATAAAATAAAATAAAATAAAATGAAATAAATATGCCGAATTCAGGTTATTTAAAAAATTTTTTTAAAAAAAATCCTTAATTTTAATCTCTAATTTTTTTAAAAACAAATACAAAATAGAATATTCAGGGCAATATTGCCTTTAATGGTCAATTTATTTATTAATTAAATATCTGTGAATAATACTGCCCCTAGTGGTCATTTATATTAAATTTAATGAGGTGGTTAATACTGCCCCTAGTGTTCATTTATAGACTTGATTCAGCTGACAATACTGCCCCTAGTGTTCAATTTATTAAATAACCGTGAGAAACAGTGCCCCTAGTGGTTATTTTATTTAAATAATAAACCGTGAGCAACACTGCCCCTGGTGGTCAATTATATTTAATTATGATCCAGGAACAACACTGCCCCTAGTGGTCGGCTTTATTATTGCGGTTTAAAATTTGGAATCTGCTTGCCACCTAGTGGCACCTTGGGGTAGCTAATTCTTATTGGACGGTGGTCTTTAATTTAAAACATTAAGATGCATCATGGGATGTACACCATGACAGAAAAATATGACCCGGGCAACCACTAACTCGGAATTTAACCCAAAAATCAGAGCTCTTGAGGACACATCTTTTACGATGAGTCACTCTGCATACCTGGGGTTGTGCGTTGTATGGGACACAGGTTTATGCATATACATAGGTTTACAGCTCTGACACCTTTCCTGGGGTCTTGCGGTGTATGGTACACAGGAAAGATATAAACTTGATTTTGAAAGGGAAATTTTCTTAAAAAATCTCTTTTTCAAAAAATAATTGGCTCCTAAATTAGCTTTAGCTTCAGCATTTCCTGGGACTGTGCGTTGTATGGAGTACAGGATGCTCATAAAAAAATAACTTGGCCTCTGCTGGGTTATTTTTAGACAAGTAACTTGGCCCTAGGCTGGGTTACTTTTAGACAAGGGTCCTGGGCCCCAGGCTGGTTCTCCTTTAAAATTAGTTACCCCAAGACCCTGGACCTTCAGAACCTTCTAGACCTTCAGACCTTCTAGACCTTCAGAAACAAAGCTTCGGCCTTGTTCTGGCTTCTAAACGGGGATACCTAGCGGTGTTAACGAACGGTTTCGTCAGACAGGCGGTAAGTATGCGGCCCCCCGGTCCGCCTCTAGGACAGCACTACGGGTGTGGTGGTCCAGGCATCAGGACCTTAACGTCGCCAAGTCCTTCTATGAGTTTAGCCTCACTCATTGCATACAGCACATCTGCACCACATACGTCTAATCTGGTTAAAAATAGACCTAAACATTTACCACCTAAATTCTCCATCCCCTGATCCAGCTTAGGTGGTCGGTCGTGGATGCAAGGGAACTAGGCCCCCTTACTTAACCTCCGTTAGCCGATAGCTATTTTTAACCGATAACTCCTTTTGGTTCAAAACTAATTTATGATCTAGACATTTATTTAACTTTTTTTACCTACCTGCTTACTTACCTCCGTTAGCCCTTAATTAATTTTAGCCATTAGCTTCTTTCCTTTTGTATCAATTTATAACCCTTTGTTAGACCTTTTAATTTTACTTACCTTCTTACTTACCTTTTAAACTTACCTTTAGTCTTCTCTTATTTCACTCAGCTTCTGAAACATTTAAAAACTCTAATTTATTTCCAGGTGATCACCTACTAGATTTTAACTCATTCTCTTAAAATAGTCTCCTAAACATAACATTATATCCATATCAAATCTTTTATTCAATTCCTTGATCTAAAACTGATCTTTAGTCTCATTTTTACAAAAAATTAACCTTTGAACCTAGCATAATTCTATAACTCAACCCCATCTTAAATAACCTAAACTTTTGATCCTAAAATTATTAGACTAATCTTTAAACTAAAACTAATTGACTATGGGACACACCCCGGGCCTGTCAATCCTGGGTGGGCCGCCCTCAGTGGAGAGTGTCTAGTTGGTATATGGCCGAAACACTCGATGATACTGAGGTTCACTACTGATGATGTGTCCTAAATTTAACCCTAAAATTATTTTATTATCAATTTTAT